>NC_081431.1:38168080-38326416 GCF_949786415.1 Peromyscus eremicus | reverse complement strand
CCTCCCGAGATGGCACTAGTGGGAGGTAGTGGAGGCTGCAGGAGGTGAGCCCATTGGAGGTGTGCCCATGGGGTGGACTGTGTTATCCCTGTCTTCCCCTTTTGCTGCCTTGCCTTGAAATGAGGAGGCTGTTCTCGCACAGACTCCTGCCTGGCTTCAGGCCCAAAGCACTGGGGTCAAGAGGTCATGGACTGGGACATTTCAAACTGTAAGCCAAGACAAAACTTTTCTCTTTATAAATTAATTACCTAACTTGAATTGAAATAAAGGACAGATTCAGTTTGTCAGTGCGCCAATTGTATGAGCTACTTCCAAAACTAAAAGTAACCACAGGCAGCTCTCAATTTAATTCAGGTTATGATTTTCATGTCTCATCTTTACTTGATTTGAATCTTCAAACTTTGTGAATCTTCTTTCTAATTTTTTTCTTTTTGAAACGGTATCTCAGGTAGCCCAAACCAATCTCAGACTTAACTATGTAGCTAAGGCTGGCCTTGAACTCCTGATCCTCCTGCTTCTGTCTCCTAAATGCTGGGATAAAAGCATGTGCCACCAAATCCATATTTTTTTTTGTTGTCTTTGGTTTTGTTGGTGGTGGTGGTTGGTTTCTTTTGTTGTTGTTGTTTGTTTGTTTGTTTGTTTTGTTCTGTTTTGTTTTTAAGAAAAGGTCTCTCCATGTAGCCCTAGCTGTCCTAGAACTCACTATTAGACAAGAAATCTGCCTGGCTCTGCCTCCTGGGTAATGGGATTAAAGGTGTGAGCCACCACACCCAGCTCAGGTATTTTGCTTTTTTGTTGTTGTTGTTTTTACTTTTCAGTTTTATAAAAGATAATTGGTTAGTATTTAGTGAAACACAAAAGTTATATATTCAATTTTTCATGGAATTGGAAGCATCTTGTTTTATTTTGTTTTCTCTCCCTCCCCCCTCATTCACTCCCTCCTCCTCTCTCTCTCTTTCTCTGTGGTGTGTGTGTGTGTGTGTGTGTGTGTGTGTGTGTGTGTGTGTGTGTATGAGAGAGAGAGAGAGAGAGAGAGAGAGAGAGAGAGAGAGAGAGAGAGAGAGAGAGAGGAGAGAGAGGCTTGCTAAACTGTTTTGACTAGACTGACTGGCCAGCAGATTCCAGGGATCTGCCCATCTCTGCCTTTCCCATGCCCAGCACTAGGGACAGACACAATGCTTGTCTTTTATGAGGGTGCTGGTGATAGACCCCAGGTACTCATGCTTACATGGCAAACACTTTACCCACGGAGGCATCTTCCAAGCCCCAAGACTACAAGCATCTTAAATGCTTCCCAGTACATATAAAGGTGAAAGACATTTATGCAAGTAAGCCAGTCCTTTTTAGAAACAGATGCTCGGGTGTACGGAACACACTTCCTAGCCTCCCTTTGCCAATATGCTTCCCAAAAGGAACCTGCAGTGCCACCGGGCACAGTGTTGAAGCAAGCTGGAAACCTGAACTAAGATTTCTTTCTTTTTCTGAGACAGAACTTCATTACAGAGCCAGCCCAGCCTTGAACTCACAACCCTCCTGCCTCAGTCTAGTATTCCTTTCAAGGTCTTAAACTAACGCCAATTGTTACTTCGCTACGTGTTCTACCTGCCACGCATTAACCTTCAAGTGGACAGCAACACAGGAACAGCAGTTGTCACCTGTGCAAGTAGCTGGAGTATTGTGCCAACTTCTTGGCCAGTGAGATGGCATTCAACTCTAGTTCTGCGATTCCCACTTCGCGTTGCTCCTGGGCCTCTACTTCTTCCTCCTCCAGCTTTGGGAGAGTCTCTTGGTTAGTATAGTCAGGAAGCATTATGGTCAGCAAGTTGACCATCCACTTGATCATGGCTATATGCAATTCATCCATCTGTTAAAATGATCACAATCCAAACAACCATTTTAAAACAATAAAAGCTACATCCCATTTAAATAATAGAAGCAAGGAGGGGGCTCGGGAAGATAACTCAGTCTTTACAGCTTGTAGGCAAGAGAGTTCAAATAAACGCTGGATGGGCATGCCTGCATACCTGTAATCCCAGACCTGGAAGGCAGAGAAGGGATCCCCAGAGCAAGCTGGCTAGCAAGACTAGCCATATAGGTCTCTTCTGAATTTGGGTGAGACCTTGCCTCAAGGAATAAGGTAGAAGAGCCACTGAGGCCTTCACACACATGCTCACATGCATCTGCACACACATATGCATGAAACACACACACAGACACACACACCACTCATGTACACATGGAAAGAAGAAAAAAAAAAGGAATGATCATACCCACGTCAAACTTTCAGCAACCCATAAATCTTTTTTTATTTTTTTATTTTTTTTTGGTTTTTCGAGACAAGGTTTCTCTGTGTAGCTTTGCGCCTTTCCTGGGACTCACTTGGTAGCCCAGGCTGGCCTCGAACTCACAGAGATCCGCCTGGCTCTGCCTCCCGAGTGCTGGGATTAAAGGCGTGCGCCACCACCGCCCGGCAGCAACCCATAAATCTTAAAGAAATCAGACAATTACTTAGTTACTATAATCTTATTGTCTCACTATCTTGTGTTAAACTGGTTTTTGCTTCTTCAGCTTGACTAAGGGTGTTAAGTCACTAAAGTTCAAGTTTCCAAATTGTGCCCAAGGCACCCTAGTGCTCTACAAATAACTCAGAAGGACCCCCACAAGATCTTTAATGGAAGGAAGCAGTGATTAGGATATGTGCTATACACAGCATGAACGTGGCAGCCCACAGCTTCCTCATCAGATGCATATATCGCTTTTGATGACATCGTATCTTTTTAAAGTTTGCTGTTGATGGTTACGTGGAAAGACAGAATGAAATAGGAATATGAATATTGATGTGTAGGAGGCACAGAGGTCCTTGTGTTCACAGAAGCACTGGAGGAACCTAGAATGTTAGCGCATGGGGCTGTTCCTCCAAGGGAAGGAATTCAGTACCTGTCATCCACCCAGAAGGCTGGGAGCAGACCTGCATTCTAGCCCGAGGATCTTTGTGCTATCTGAGTGATCAGAGACCACACTGGACCCTTCCCCAAACCCTCATCATGAGCTTGTTTATGTCAGTTCATCTATAGAACCTATCTTTATGGAAGGTGTCACATGTACTTTACAAAGAGTTTTGATATAGTCACATCTGACTTTTATTTAGCTGACTTTGTTCCTCAAAAAGATTTATGTATGCTTTATTGGCACACAGGACTGAGTTAATTACCACCAGAAAAGTTTTCATCAAATTGTGCTGTGCTTAAATATGCCTAAAATAAACCAGTCAGGATCAGACTCCTGACATTTGAACCGACACTGGCTACTTAGTTATACTGACCCCAACTGCCTTCTTGCCTTTCTAAGGGGCACAGCCAAGGCAACACAGTGTCCTCAAATACCCAGCTCCCTTGCTTGGATTACCAAGCTCCCAATTGTCTCTAGGCTTCCACATCACCTGTCTGGACTCTACTTTTTAAAGATTTATTGTTTTATATGTGTGTGTACGTGGATATGCATGGAGGTGGTGAGGTGCCCTTGGAGTCCAGAAGCCATTTTGGACCCCCCTATTTGGAGTTATAGGCCATTGTGAGCTGACCAATGTGGGTGCTGGGAATCAATCTCTGATCCTCTGCAAGAGCAGCAAGCTCTCTTAACCACTGAGCCATCTCCCCAGCTTCTAGGATTTTAGTTTCCACTGGCTTTAGGTTGTTCCCTTTCCTGGGATGTTATAGCACTTTCTAAATACTCTACTACTGTTCACTTACACCTCTAGCTACTCAATTTGCCTGGATGTCTCTTTAAGGCATAAACCATTGTGTTTATTCCTTCATACCACATAGAGTCTTTAGCAGGGAGTAGCTACTCCATGCTTGTTGAATGGATAAAAAGTAAATAAATAAAATGTGGTGGTCTACCCAGCTTCCTGCCTCTCAGTCAGAAGAAAGGGTTGTGAACTACCCAAAGCAATGTCGGTTAATGTGTATTTCATACTTAATTGAATGCATCGGAACAAAATGTAATCTTGCCCGAGGAAGAGTTAAAAAGGCTGCCACCTCTCTTACTCCCTTTCCACCTGCTCAGAGGTAAATGCATTCCTAATAGCTCTGTCCCATTCCAGTGGTCTGGGTGATACTGCCACTGAAATGGCCTATTTTTTGCTTACCTAAAACATCAATCCATCTTTGAATCTCCCTATGAAATCAACATAAATGGATACTATTATCTTCATTTCCAAGTTATATGATAGAAATTAAATGGCAGAATCAAGGTCATGCAATTAGTCAGGTGAATTTAAAATTAAAACAAAAAAAATAAAAAGATTATCACTTATTTCCATGATTTTTAACAAATAGAAAATGAACATTATCATTGTTATATTAAACAGATTGGCTGGGATTCTGATTCAGAGCTCTCAAGACAGAGGTCACCAAGGAGTGTTTGTTTCTCTTTTATGATCTGTGTTGTAGAATATTGGTTTAAGAAGTGTTATATTCGTTTATGCTGTGCAATATTTGTTTAATGATGCAAAGATGTGTTGCTGTGTTATTTTGCTTTTCTAAGACACCTGATGATCTAATAAAGAGCTGAATGGCCCATAGCAAGGCAGGTGAGAGGGACAGGCAGGGCTAGTAGGCAGAGAGAATAAACAGGAGGAGAAATCTAGGTTTGAAAGAAGAGGAGGAGGAGTGAGAAAAGGAGGAGAGGAGGATGCCAGGGGCCAGCCACACAGCCACACAGCTAGCCACCGAGTAAGAAGGAAAGAAAGGTATATAGAATAGAGAAAGGTAAAAAGCCCAGAGGCAAAATGTAGAAGAAGAGGAACTGGATAATTTAAGTTGAAAAGCTGGCTAGAAACAAGCCATGCTAAAGCCGGGCATTCATAAGTGAGAATAAATCTCCATATATTTAAAAAAAAAAATCAACTACAATACCGACTTGCTGCAGTTACACTAGTCTCTTCGAGAAAAAGAGGCTACTCAGTGACTTCTTAGCTGATATTTAAAAATAAGTAAATAAATACAGCAGGATGGCCGGGACAGGCCTGAAATAGCAACACTCTGAAGATTATAGGACAAGGAGAATCAGGAGCTAGAGGCCAGACTGGGCTACACAATAAAGTCAAGGCCAGCCTGCTCTATGTAACAAGACCTCATCTCAAAAATAATAGTAGTTAATTAACTCATTTTTTGTTTGTTTGTTTGTTTTGTTTTTCAAGACAGGGTTTCTCTGTGTAGTTTTGTGCCTTTCCTGGAACTCACTTGGTAGCCCAGGGTGGCCAGAACTCACAGAGATCCGCCTGCCTCTGCCTCCCAAGTGCTGGGATTAAAGGCGTGCGGCGCCGCCGCCACCGCCACCACCACCCGGCTAATTAACTCATTTTTAAAAGGATACGTAATTTGTCCCTTCAGAATATAAGTGAAAGTTTGGTGTATAGCTCAGTGGTTAGAGCATGGTCTGGTACATACAAGGTCCTGGTTTAGTTCCCAGCATGGAAAAACAAAACTCTGTGTGTGTGTGTGTGTGTGTGTGTGTGTGTGTGTGTGTGTGTATGAGTATGTAATAGTGAGTAACTGAAATATGCTAAAGACAGGTTGTTTTGCTAATCCACAGCTGTTCGCAGCTCCATCTCAGTGTGAATTGGTTGCTGAAAATGATCATAGACCAACAAACCAACCTTACTTATTTATTTGTGTGTGTGTGTGTGTGTGTGTGTGTGTGTGTGTGTGTGTGTGTAGCCCAGGCTTTCCTGGAACCCACTATGTAGCACAGGTTGGCTTTGAACTGATGATGATAATCTTCCTGCCTGGGCTCCCCCAGGGCTGGGATTACAGGTGTGTGCCACCACACCCCTCTGAATTACTTCTTCACATAACAGCCTGAAAGTAATTTTTTAATCTGTTATAAAATCTTATGACTAAAAAATGATTCAATGAACTAAGATTTCAGAAAATACAGAAATGCTACTCTGTCTGGATACTGTTTGCAAGATCAGCTAATGGACACTGTGGCAGATGGTAAAGAACCACTGCATAATTCATAGACAATTCAGAAACAAGTGTCATCGTGTAACAAATACAGCTAATGATGAGTGAGCTTCCCTTCAGATTTGTGTCTCTTTGTGAGCCATGGTTTCAGAAAGAAAAAAAAACATCAAAGTAAAGTAAGCTTTGGAGCGATCCCCAGAGGCTTATCGTGAACTGCACCTGCAGGGCTGGTGGAAGGTCCAATCACATCAGTGTTTTGAACCATCTCAAAATTATTTTAAAATACTGAGTTTTTCAGAGATCTCTTTTGAGTTTTGTATATGCTTTTATAACAGAAAACATTTTAATAATTCTGATGTGCAAATTAGTCACAAGTTAGAAATAACTTTTTCCGCCAATTTTTCTTGCTAAGAGAATGACAGAATAAAGGACTTCCTGCACAAACCTGAAGTCCAGAGTTCAAAACCCGGGTAAAACCTGCGTACATGGTGGCCTGCCTGTGCCCCAGGGCTCACAAGGTGGAAATGGGATCCCTAGGGCAAGCTGCTTAGCTGACTAGCTGAGCTAGTGACTGAATCCTTGAGCCCCTGGTTCTGTGAGAGAATACTCCTCAGCAAACAGAGACTAAGGAAGACATCCACCATCACCCTGTGGTCTCTACACACATGCTCATACATATGCTTGCGAACATGCATACACACAGGCACACACACCACACACACTGACAAAAAAGAAAACTTTGAAAAAGTTGACACACCAATGTTGGAGTCCGGCCAATAGCACAGAGCCAATGGAACAAAGGCGCAAGGGGGAAACAGTGGAAACTGGAGGTGGGAAAACGGATCAGGAAGCAGGATGGAGAGCTGATGGACAAGAGACCAGGCGCTTCCACTTTCAAATGCCCATGCACATAGTTCCCAGAGGCCATTCCAGTCTCTCCCCTCCCTACATGGACTAACTACAATATCGCAATGTTAGTAAAGAAGGACATAGGACATTTCCAAATGCTCCTAGAACAAGGGATGGATTCTAGATTACAAAAGAAAACAAATAGGATTCCATGGATCTAAATTCCTAATGGTAAATCGAGCATTTTTTGAAGAGGGTTGCTATAGCAATGCCATGAGATACTAACAGTGCTAGAATGTTCTCCTGTCACAGACAAATATCGCGTCCTATCATGTGATGGCCCCTCTGATAAACTTTTTCATTCTCCATTGAAAATCATTTGAATAATTACTATATAAGCTTCCAGTTTGCACTTCCCAGTGCCTGCTTCACTGGGGCCCTGTTTTTCCCTGAAGAAAATCACCCCCCAAACAAAGCAAAGTAGAATCCCGCAAAGCCACACAAATACATACGTGTCGAAGAAGTTCAATGTTACCATTGGTGATTTCATTGCCTATCTTCAAAAGCCATTGTTGAATCATGTCAAATATATGACTTTGGAGTGTCCTGCAGGAAAGAGCAGGCAAGACAAACACAAGAGACTTGAGAATATACAAGTCACCGTCAATGAGACAAAAGCAGGACATAGTAAGTGTGGGTGTTGAGAAAGTTTTGTGAGAATTTAGACAAAAGTGATTCAAAGCCTTGAGCTACCGATAAGTTAGTTAGGTTAAGATAGCCTTCCTAACTCCTAGACAGGTGTCAACTAGCATGATGCACTTGGAACAGTGTACAGTCTACCTGCAATATTCTCTCTCCATTGTCAACAGCATGCTGTTCACTCCTAGGCTAGGAGGACCTTCTTGTGTAATGCTAATTCATTTTAAAATTCTCTCAGTGATTGGCTGCCAGCATGACAGTGTGCAGGGTCAGCACGGCCCACTTCCCAACTGAAATAATGAGAGTTAACTTTGAAAAACTGAACTATTGAAAGCTTCCAGAAATGATAAGAAAGAAAAGAAATTCAAAGAAACAATGGCTGAAAACGACCCAAATTTATGGAAAAATAATAATTAACACACAAGGTTCAGCAGTCTCCAGGCAGAATAAACACAGAGATCCATAAACAGATACAGCAAAGTGAAAATCAATTAAACCGAAAGGTAGTTCCTTGAAAAGGATGGGTTAGCCGGGCTTTCTATTGCTGTAATAAAACATCATGTCCAAAAGCAACTTGAGGAGGAGAGTTTATTTCAGCTTTCAGTTGTAGTTCATCACCCAGGGAAGTCAGGGCAGGAATTCACGGCAAGAATCTGGAGGCAGGAACTGAAGCAGAGACCACTGGCTTGTTTCCCTCGGCCAACCACGTCAGTCATTAATCAAGAAAATGTATTCTACAGACTTGCTACAGGCCAATCTTATGGAGGCATTTTCTCAATTGAGAGTCCCTCTTCCAAAATGACTCTAGTTTGTGTCAAGTTGACATAAAACTAACTAACACAATAAGTGTTTAGCTGCAGTTACCAAGAAAAGCAGAGGCGAGGTCCAATGATCACATTCAGAAATGAGAGAAGGGATGGTGTTGACTTTTGAAAACAAAGGATAGGGACATGGCTGTAGTTCTGATGTGGTTTGAATGTGTCCCTCAGTGGTCACTGTGTCAAAAGCCAGTTCTCCATGCAGAAACGTTCAAAGGCAGTAGAAGCTGGGGCTTGAGAGATGGCTCTGTCCTTACTTGCTGCTCAACCAGGGGACCCAGGTTCAATTCCCAACACCCACATGATGGCTCACAACCGTCAGCAACTCCAGTTCCTGGGGGCTGATCCATTTCTCTGACCTCTGTAGTCACCAGGCACACAGATATACATGCCAGCAAAGCTCCCATATACATAAAATCAAATAAAATCATTTCTGAAAGAGGTAGTAGAGTCTTTGAGGTTCAGCTCTGCAGGCTGGGTCTGCCAGACCCTTCGGGGAAAACACTGGAGAAAGGTGTTGAATCGTCACTAGACAAAGTAGCTGATGCCTGCACATTTCTAGATTTAGTAGCAAGGTGAAGTTGAGAACTTTACAGAGCAGGAGAGAAATACCAGAATCTGTCCTGGAGGGATTGGCTCTCAGTGAGGAGTGCTAACCCAGATGTGGGAGACACGGCTCAATGTAAGCTCAGAAAATCTGCACGTGCTCCCAGCACTGGGCACTCTGGAGGACAGGAAAGAGAATTCAGACAGGGGATGCATGAAGGGTGCCTGCAGGAGATGCCAGGGTTTTGTAGGGCTGGTACAGCTGTGGAATGCCATCTCACAAAGCCCTCGGCTGAGCTGGCATCCAGCAGCCTGGGACCCTCTCTGAACTACCCTCTCTGGAAATTCAGCAAGACACTGCTGGGTGGAGAAAAGTCTTTCTTTGGATTGGTAATTGGCAAGGCGGGAACTCAGCCAGAGCCTGCAAGGGGGATTTCAACCCAGGTTAGAATAAGGATGCCTGAGGACAGAATGATCCCACAAGGGTGGGGCACTTGCAACAGGTCTCCAAAGGACATCCCAGAAGCCGCTCACTGACCAGACTAAATCTGTAATCTTATCTCCCAAAGGAAAGAACCCAGGTGAGAAAAGGACCGTTCCGAGATGCAACAGGCGTCTGGGAGCCTGGGAAGGACGACCATGAGGCTCAGACGGGAAACTGAACCCTGCAGACCGCCAGCAGGCCAGCCTGCTTTCAGTGTGCTCTCACCCAGCCCTCTCTGCTTCACAATTATCCCCTCCTCAGTTAAGACACGGTGTCAGTTAAGCTAGCCGACTCTGCCCTTCCTAGTTCTTGATCCCACTGTGGCATTTGAGTAAGAATGGTTGCCCACAGGCTCATATATTTGAATGCTTAGTCACCCAGGAGTGAAAGGATTAGGAGGTGTGGCCTTGTTGGAGGAAGCGTGTCACTGGGCCTGGGGATTGAGGTTTCAAGGGCCCATGCCAAACCCAGTGTCTCTGTCCCTGCCTATGGATCAGGAATTAGCTCTCCACTACTCCAACACCTTGCCAGCCCACCAGGCTCCACACCATGATGATAATGGACTAAACCTCTGAAACTGCAAGCCAGCCCCAATTAATGCTCCCTTTTATAAGAGTGCCTTAGTCATGGTGTCTCTTCACAGCAATAGAACAGTGACTAAGACACCCTTTACCATTCTTTATTTTCCTCTCTCAGAGAACACAGGCTGCCCAGTCTGTAGCACCCTTGTGTCTCAGATTTCTGAGAGCTGGGAATAGCCTTACCTCATTGTACTTCCTTATCTTTCTGGTCAACCAACCCTCAGCCAAAATGGCCTCATCCCCCTCTTCTGCCCCTATAGTTCTCCCCTTCATGTCTTCTTTCTCTACCCTTTCTCTGTCTCTCCCATACTAGCTACTAGTCATACCCTGAGGAGGTTTTCTTTTCTTTCTTTCTTTTTTTCTTTTCATTTTCCTTCCCACTCCCAAATATAGTAACTAATACTAATCAATGCACACAATACTATTAATACCTCCTCCTAAAGTGATTGGCACTTACAAGATGATTTTTCTTTTAATAACACTGTATTTTGATAGTGGGCCTACATTTAATAGTGATTATTTTTGCATTCCTTTCCTATGAACTGTTTATAATGGAAGAATGCAGAGAGATGGAAAGCGCATTAGTGGTTGATTAGGACTGTAGGTGGGGGAGGGGTACAGGCTGGATGAGTTATGTGGCTTGCTTGTGTTTTTTTCCCCAAGGGTTCGTGTTTTGGAAAGCTAGGCTTTTTGCATGGTCATGACACTTTTAAGGGGTTGTGGCCTACTAGGAGGTAATTAGGTCACTGGGGGTACTCTCAGGTCCTTCCTAAGAAGTTGCTGGGAAAGAATGAGCTAGATCCCTCTGACTTGCCATGTGACTCCCTCCCTCCTGCATTCCTGCCATGATGTCATTTGTTAGGAGCCCTCAACAGAGTCAGCACCATGCTATTTAGACTTTCAGCTTGCAAACTATAACTAAAAATAAGCCTCTTTACTGAATAAAGAGTCCAGCCACTGGTATTTTGTGACAGTAACAGAAATCTTATTTCATCATAACATGCACAGTTTCTTTCTTAGAAGAATGGAAAAAGGTTTTAAAATCCACCACAGTTGGCCATATCTATAAATACACTGAAACAACTGAGTTATTGTATTAGGACTTTAGAAACATCCTCCCTGAAAAGAAGAGCCTGGGAACTTACGCGCCAGACTCCATGTCCAGGTATTGTGGAACGGTACCAATAATGTTTAACAATGTGTCCAACTGATACTTCATTTCATTGATTTTTTCATCAAGTTCATCCCAGTCTTCAGGGGGCATACTAGTAGACTCTAGGAAGTTTTCTAACTTGAAAAAACATATGTCCAGAGAAGTAATCAAGTTTGGAAGAACTTTGGAGATACCTAGAAAAGTAGGGGGGAAAACATTAACAAACTATTTGTGATATCATTGTTTCAATACTAGATTATAAAATCTGGGCAAGGACAGACCTCCTTTTGCCTATCATCTACCAGAGAACCTTGAAAGACTCATTTCTGAAAGGGCTGGAATTGGCACAAAACATCCCAAGACTAAGTTCTCAGCACAAAGGAGATTTATTTGCCCCAGAGGGACGAAGGGCAGAGAATAAGAGACCAAGACAGGAGATAGAGGATGAGGGAGAAGGGGAAGAGAATAAGGGAGAGGGAAGGGGTATTTGTCCTGAGAGACAAAGGACTGCCTCTGGATAGAGAGGAGAGAGATGTGGCCCATGGGCAAACAGTAATTTATAAGGTAAAATGGGAAACCCCATGTTAGGAGGAGTTGGTTTGTTTTAATTGGTCATGTTAATTAGGTAGCCAAAGGGGGCTTTTGATCGCTGGACTTCAATACTTTGATAGCTAGACCTTGGTGGTCAGCCTCAGGAAGAGGAAGTGGCCAAATAAGGGAATATGGACCGTGGTGGCTAGCTTTAGGAATGTGATCTAATGGTTTTTAATGAGGCAGAGGGAATGGGGGAGAAGGGAAAGGCCTGGCAGAGCTGTGTTTGCCATGCTCAGGCCTACTAGAACCCATCAATTCCTAAACACACAGTAAGTAAACACTCTGCAGTGAATGCTTCTGAAGCAGTGGGATACATCTTTTGGTGCATTCTAATTTTCTTGTTTTCTCCATGGAGAATCAAATGCCTTAAATCCAGAAATTACCAGCGACTGTTTTCTGTAAATGGCATTAATTTAATGACACTCTCTGAAGAGTGCTTCTCCCTGGGATAGTTAATGAAAGGTGAGAGTAGACATGGGTCTGAAGCCACTTCCTGGGTCCCTGACCGGGTCTTCATGAAGTCTACAGTTTATAGCCACGGCAACCACTATACCCCAAAAGCCCCTGGAGAACAGAGCCTGGATCCCACTGTTAACCCAGTGGACTACTTCACTGGGAGGTCACAGAAAAATACCTTCTCTGTCTCATCTCAGTTTTAAAACACGAAATGAAGATCCTACCTTCTTAGAGTTTCATAGAGAAATAACTACAAGCCAGCTGTTTATACTGTCTTTGGTGGAAACTTACCACTGTATTTACCAGTGCATCAATAAGTAAACAGAGATGTTCAAACTGACTTGAGAATTGTCCATCATTTTGATTTCTTAATTTTAAACCCTATATAACCTCATTTTTTTCCTTGCTCACTATGTACTCTTCTAGGTATTGCCATTTTATTTAAAATTGTATTATTGTTGCTACAGAAAATTAGGCTGGTGTTTCTTCCTGTTGTTTTATGTGGAACAATGGTGCTATCCATGGATCAAGGTAACCAGAATTCTTTACCGGGAAGGATTCCAAAAGAATACACAACATAGTAAAAATGCATTGGTAAACTTTTAGCATCTCCATGGGTTTGGAAGAATGGATTTCCAGTATCTCCTTTCAGAGGAGTGGGGATAAATTAGACTCAGAATCCACTAAGAAGGAGATGGTCTGGACCCCTAAACCACCACACCTTACAGATAACGGTGGAAGGGCTAGGTGAGACCTCAAAACGCCTAGAGACATACTTCATTTCAACTCAGGCTCCACTTAAATTAAGGTGATCTGCTCTAGCCCTAAATGGGAGGAGATGCTGTAACACTCAAGGGCAATTTAAAATTGGTACCAGAGTCTCAGATCATCTCTAGAACTGTACAGATAGTGTCAATATTCAATCAGAATATGGCTCATAAAAGAATTGGCTCAGAACTATGACAAAACAGAATGATTCTGAGAGACCTAAAGGAGAACCAAATGTGGCCCAATTATCATAGCTTTACATTTTAATAATTATTAAATTTTAGAAGTTGTTAAGGCCAGGGATGAGAATTGATAGTAGAGCACTTGTCTAGAACATACAACTTTTTGCTTGATCCTTAGCACTGGAAAAAAACAAAGACTGAAATTATTAAATGACAAAATAGAAAATTTTGGTATTGGACTAGAAGCTCTAAAAGTTTATAAATCCGCCGGGGCGGTGGTGGCGCACGCCTTTAATCCCAGCACTCGGGAGGCATAGGCAGGCAGATCTCTGTGAGTTCGAGGTCAGCCTGGTCTACAGAGTGAGTTCCAGGACAGGCACCAGAACTACACAGAGAAACCCTGTCTCAAAAAACCAAAACCAAATCAAAACAAAAAAGTTTATAAATCCAAGGACTGTAAAGGGTAGTAATTGAAATAAAGAACTCAGTAGATGTCTGACGTGGGTTAGAGAAAACCCTGAAAGAAGGCTGCTCCCAGGCTGTTTCCTGTACACAGACAGATGACCTTTAAACTAAGAGGAAAAAGCAGAATGTGGCAGCACACACTTTTAGTCTCCACACTAGGGAGGCAGAAGCAGATGGAACTCTCAGAGTTCGAGGCCGCCCTCATTTACATGGCAAACCAGTCCAGGCCAACCAGGACTACATAATGAGACCCTATCTTGAAAAACAAACAACCAAAAAAACAACAAAACAACTGACAGAAATGTGTAGCAACCCATGACTGTAGGAAAAACTAAAGAGGGAAACAGAAAAAGAGACACAAGTAAAGGAGGTGCCATATGACAAGAAAAAGGTCTTTCTCCAAATCCACAAAGGGGAAAGGCTGCTCACTGTTTAGTCTTAGACTAAAGCCATGAAGAAATGACAACCACTGGACATGGTGGTGCACACCTTTTATCTCAGCAGGCAGATCTCTAAATTTGAGGCCAGCTGTTCTACACAGCAATTTCCAGGTCAGCCAAGCCTACAAAATAAAGAGATCTTGTCTCCAAAAAAAGAAGGAGAAGGAGGAAGAGAAAGAAGGAGAAAAAGAAAAGAAGGAGAGAAGGAGGTAGGGATAAGGAGGAGGACGAGGAGAAAGAAGGAGAAAAAGAAAAGAAGGAGAGAAGGAGGTGGGGAGAAGGAGGAGGAGAAGGAAGAGGAAGAAGAAAAAGAAGAAGGAGGAGGAAGAAGGAGAAGGAGGAGGAGGAGGAGGAGGAGGAGGAGGAGGAGGAGGAAGAAGAAGAAGAAGAAGAAGAAGAAGAAGAAGAAGAAGAAGAAGAAGACGACGACGAGGAGGAAGAAGAGGAAGAAGAAGAAGCCCCCCACGGACATGCTCACAGCCCAATCTGATGGAGACAGTTCCTCAACTGAGTCTCCCTCTTCCCAGATGACTACAGCTGTGTCGGGATGACAAAAAAACTAACCAGTACAGGACAGCTACTATTAAAAAGACAGAAAATGGCTAGTATTAACAAGAGTGTGGTGTGGTGGAGCCTTGGACACTGTTGATAGGGATGTGAACTAGTGTAATATGGCAAGTAACTTCTTCAAGTAAAAAATGGAACTGCGTGTAATCCAAGCAAACAATCACATATCTAGGTATATACTAAAAACAAAACCAAAAATATTTGCATATTCATGTTAGTAGTAGTACTGTTCGCAATAGCCAGGTGACCTTGGGGCAACCTTGATGTCTTTCTTTAAGGGAGTGAGTGGAGTGAAAAGGAGCAACTCCATTCCCTAAATGTTATTCAGTCTTTGGAAGAAAGTCCCAGTGCACTCTGCAGCATGAATGAACTGTAAGGACATTGCACTAAGGAAAATAAGGCACACACATTACCGGGAGGTGGTGGCACATGCCTCAGCAGGAGGATCTCTGTGAGTTTGAGGCCAGCCTAGTCTACAGAGCTTGTTCTAGGACAGCCAAATCCTGCCTCAGAAAAACAAGACACACACATGCACACACACACACACACAATCCAAACAGGAACTTTCCCAAAGAAAGTAAACAAAAATTTTGGTATCCTTTATTATCAGGAGCATATAAATCAAGACCACAGTGAAACAGTATTTCACATCCACTGTCATGGAGAGATGGCCAAGGAAGCAGAAACATCAGAGCCTCACAACTGTCCTGAGGATATAAACTGTGTCCACCTCAGAAACAGTGTGACAGTCTCCAGAAAGCTAAATGTGGAGCTGTCAAACAGCCAGGACTTCCCTCCAAGAGAAATGAAAGCAGAAAAGAGGGACAACCCCAGATGTTGTCCCTATCAACAGCTGCAACTATACACAAACTCAGGTATACACACGACAATTTATCTGCTCATAAAAATGAAGGCAGGCCAGTCACAGTGGCAAAGACGGTAACACACCCCCTACCCCCCACACATGGGAGGCTGAGAGACTGCAAGTTTGAGGATAAGTCATGTCTTTAAAAGAGAGAGATAGAGATAGAGATAGATAGATAGAGAGAGAGAGAGAGAGAGAGAGAGAGACAGAGACAGAGAGAGACAGAGAGAGAGAGAGACAGAGAGAGAGACAGAGAGAGAGAGAGAGAGAGAGAGAGACAGAGAGAGACAGAGAGAGAGAGAGAGGAGTTCGGGGCCAATCTGGACAGCCAGGGGGAGCAGGGTATGAAAGAAAGATTGGTACATGCTGTAAATATAGGTGATCCTTAAAAACACCATGATACTACATAAAGAACCATAAAAGGGCACAAAACACATTTCTCATTCATAATAAAGCCCAAATGAAACTGTAGGGGATAGAAGGTGGATTTAGGGATAGGGTAGGGGTGAGGGGTTAGGAGTAAGAACTGGAGGAGGCAGATTTCAGGATTCCCAGTGAAGTGTTCTGAATATTGCAGACTCAACTGTCGTGATGAATGCACACACCTGTGTATGTTGCATTCATACTTTAGACAGGTGGATGATATTATATATTAAATTATATCTCAGCAAAATGATACTCAATGCTTTTCTACTGCTTGGCTTTTATAGCTTATACTTAGATCTTAGCTTTTCCTTTCTAATTAACTCTGGGTTTTAAAGATCTTCAACACTAATTACTGATAAGATTCTCTCCAACGCCGAGAAATCTCATTTGGCTTGCTTACCGTTGTCACCGTTTATCCTGATTTCGTACTCCTTGTAGAGCCTGCCTATGGTTTTTAGCATTTCCTCCATGTACTCGTACTCTGGGGGTAACACCCCATCCATGTTCTTATGGCGACTAAATATCCCAAACCCAATGTCTGTCCAGTTTTCCTGTAAGCGTTTAATCACTTTGAGAGCGTCATATCTGGCCAACAAAAAATCCCCTGTAAAATTGTCTTTCTCCTCATTCAGCATCTAGAAAGGGAAACAGAGGGGAGAATGGTACATTACTAATTGAAGTCTGCCTCAAGCCTCCATCCTCCATGATTCCTAGCGATTCTGGGGTGTCACGGGTTATTGTCATTGTTTGTACATTTCTTCTTGTAAGATTTGGGGGTTAAAGATACTCAGGCTCACATTCTTCTTCTGCCATTTGCCATTGACAGATGACTCAGTTAACTGTTTTCCTATGCTTCAACTGGGGAATGTGTCAGATGGGGATCATAAAACCTCTATCATGAGCATGTCTTGGGCTCTGTATGAGATTTCATTAGGTCATGAATTTGATATTGCTTCTTAAATTATTTCAATATCATTATACAATTTTCTTTGTCCCACTACTATAGCATAATAGTAGTGGGGGGTAGCTGAGGCTTGAACCAGGGCCTTGCATGTGTTAGGCTCCGTGGTATAGTACCACTGAGCCATATCTCTAGCCCTCATAATGGTTACTTAATTAATAAAATTCATTTTTAAAATTTGAAACTTAAAAAAAATCCTAATATTGTGTGAAAATGTAATATATATGGCACATACACAATACAATACAGCTTGGCCTTAAAAAGAGAGTTAATCCTGAAACATGAATGATCTCTGAAGGCAATATACTAAGGGAAATAAGTAAGCCATTCATAAATGGACAATGCTAGAACCATCAAAATCACAGAGAGTAGAATAATGCTTGTCAGGGGCTGAGGGAAACTGAGCACTGGGACTTATTGTTCAATGAGTAGCAATTCCATTTGAAAGCTGGACCATGTGGCAGTATGAATGTGCTCCATGCCACTAGCCTATACACACACTTAAATGGTTAAAATGGAATTTATGTTAGTATATGTTCCCATGATTTATAAAAGTGTAATTAATTTTAAAAGTCCAACTTTGTTCTTTACACAAAAGCTCTAGACAAGGGGGGTAGAAATGATGTTATTCTGGGAACTCAACTGAGAATCAGAACCACACTTACCACACAGCCTTACTTCATTTAACTCACAAACTGAAACAAAACTGAAAAATATCTAAGCATATTTTTAAGGCCCCAGTGGTTTTGCTGGCTTTTTAAATTTTTTGTCATTCATAAACCTTGCTGTGCCATTTTAAAGGATGAAATGTGCTCAGCTGTGGGTGGGAGCACCCACATTGCCACCAGCGATACTATCAGCAGACTGTTGGAGGAAGTCTTACCTTTTGAAACTCCTTGAAGTCAAGAAGGACGGCAGCGAACGGGTTCCCCTTATTAGGGCTTACAATCTCTTTTCCACTGGAAGAAGAGGGAGAGAGAGGAGAGAGGTCTCGGAACAAGGTGCACACAAAGAAACCCACAAGTCCGCCCATGAACAGCAACATTACCTGTTACCTCGGCCATCTTTCAGCACAGCCTCCAGGCCCAGCCCCTCTCCTCACTGGCATTCCTTTTCAAATTCACAATGAGAAACAACAAATTCTTGCCGGGCGGTGGTGGCCACGCCTTTAATCCCAGCACTTGGGAGGCAGAGCCAGGTGGATCTCTGTGAGTTCGAGGCCAGCCTGGTCTACTGAGCCAGTTCCAGGAAAGGCGCAAAGCTACACAGAGAAACCCTGTCTCGAAAAAACCAAAAAAAAAAAAAAAAAAAAAAAAAAAAATTCTGATTCTAACTAACCAAATGATGGGGCTTGAAGCCTTCAGGGCATCTCTTTAAAGGGTGAGCTCTCATTTTGAGAACCCAAGACTAGGGTGTCCATAAGAATTCCCACCAGACAATATGTGAGTGGACAGGAAGCCTGATGGATAGAAAATTAAGAGAACATCAGGTCAGGAATCTCCCTGATGATGGATAATTAAGAGAACATCAGGTCAGGAGTCTCAACCTCTTACAAGAAGCTCCCTTTCATTTCTCTGAAGTGTACAAGAAGGCTGTTTTATTTTTTCAATCTTTTATATTTTTATTTATTATTTGTTTGATTTTTTAAACAATAACAACCCTTTTTTGAAGCTTGGAGATCATTTTATTACAAGCAAGCTGAAAACCCCAACGGCTGCTGACAGGAAGAAGAGAAGAGGAAGTGTTGGAGCTGACTTGGAGGTTGTCAAGCAGCTCTAGAAATGGGGGAGTGGGGTGATCCTTTGTGCTCTAACAAATAAAGCTGGGCTGAAGATCAGGGGTGGAGCTAGTGATTAGTTAGCCATAAAGGCCTGGAGGTCTGTACAGACAGATAGGAAGTGATATGGCTGGGCCGAGAGAGGAATATAAGGCAGGCAGAGACAGGAGCTCAACCCCTTTTTGGTCTGAGGAGTCGTGGAGGTGAGAGGTGACTTTGGCTGCTCCTTTACTTCACTGATCTTTCAGCATTTACCCTGATGTCTGACTCTGGGTTTTTCTTATTAAGAACAATTAGAATTCACGCTACGGGGAGGGCAGGACAGTATCCAGAAAACCAGTGACAGAGTCCAGTGTCAGGAAAAGCATGCTGAAGCATTTGGCTAGTAATGGAAAAAAGAGACAGAAATGAGGAAAAATCCAAGTTTCAGATTTCAAATTAGAAATCAGAAAAGCAGGTATGCTTAGCAATGAAGATCTACAAGTGACTGCTTAAAGAATATTTATAAAAACAGGGTCTCACTATGTAGCCCAGGCTGGCCTTGAACTCACGATCTTTTACCGTCACCTCATGAGGGCTTACAGGCGAGAGCCATTGTGGCTACCCTGATGAAGTCATTCTTAAGAAGTTCCTAAAGAACAAGGGGGAGGACATCTGGGTCCCCTCACTGCTGCATGGGCTGCACAAAGCCACTCAGAGATGGATCAACTTTGGCTTTCAGAACTTTCACCTCTTCTAATTGGGAAGTCTTCAAGAGTTTGGAAAAACTGGAAACTACTAAATTAAATTCACAATAGAAACAGTGTCTCTGTGACAATGCACTCATGGGATAGCACAGGTCTTCTGTCCTCAGCTGAACTTCCTAGGAACTCACTCCCAGATGCTCCAAGGGATTCCAAAGTGACTCCATATGCAGTCACACAGACCATGGAGGTTAACTCTCACCCTTCTCTGTTTTCTGTCTAGAATATGAGTACTAGCAGCACAGGCAATTGGTGAGTCATGTGTGCAAAGGGAGCAGAAATCATCTAGTCCAGTCTGCACCCGAAGTATAGATTCTCACTAACCTTGTCTATGTACATATGATTTAGTCACCTAGCCTCAACTTACATTATTGTTAGCCTCTTCCACTTTCAGATTACTCTGGGCTGTGGAGATGCTCACTGGGGGAAGCGCTTGTCACTCAAGCCTAGTGAGCTCTGGGTCTCCAGAGCCCACATAGGAAGAAGAAGCATTAGCAAAAACTCTCTATAATCCCAGTTTGCCTGTGGGAAACAGAGACAGGAGCCTATCCAGAAGCTCCTGGGCCTGTATGAGGCAAAGAGATCCCATCTCAAAGAAGGCAGAAAGACAGGGTCACCCAAAGGGATCCAACGCCCTCTTCTGGCCTCCTGGGACACACACACATACATGCACATCACACATACAAAGACACACAAATACAATTAAATCTTTTTAAAAATGGGTGGGGGGACAAAGAGTTGGCGTTATGAAGGCAACAGCAATTTGGCACGGAGATCAGGAGGGCTGCATAGGTGTTCAGCACTGGAAAGCACCTGTGTTCAAGGCCCAGTAATGGATGTTCTTACCTCCCCTCCAAACTCAGAGTAATTAGTGAAGACATTAGCCGCATTACCAGACATAATGTAACCAAGTCAGAAAAAGCCAGATTCCTGCGGACCCACACGTTATTTTTGAAGAACTCCTGCCACTTGAGGAGCCCAGTTTTCACAGTTTGCGCTCTGTCCTTTGTAGAAGCCTCCGTGCGTTCCACATCCTGCTTATATTTGTTCACTAACCTTTTCCATTTTTCTGTTAACTTCTGCAGCACTGCAAGGTCTGCAGTGTCCTAAAATGAACAGAATCAATGCATTCAGTTACTCACAGAACTCACATTGACTGACAGGGACTAAGTCTTTATTTTATTTTTCTTTTTTTTTTTTAAGATTTATTTATTTATTATGTATACAATGTTCTCTCTGCACATATCCCTGCAGGCCAGAAGAGGGTGCCAGATCTCATTACAGATGGTCATGAGCCACCATGTGGTTACTGGGAATTGAACTCAGGACCTTTGGAAGAACAAACAGTGCTCTTAACCTCTGAGCCATCTCTCCAGCCCCAACTAAGTCTTTATTACTGTTGAATTACTTGAAGAGTTCACAGGAAGTGGGCCAAGAAGTTGAAAAGCTATTTCTCTTTCCAAACACCATCAGTGACACTATGGCAATGGATTTTCTGTGGGACATGTTATTAGGGACAATATTTTTTCCTTTGCAACATGAACCTGGTTTTCCCACAGGATTTTTGCAGGGGCAGAATGACACACTGGCAAGAACAGGAACTGGAGAGCCAGGCAGAACCAAATGCAAATTCTAAACAGTGATATTATTTAGTCTAAAGTTCATTTTTATTATCCATAAAATACAGACACTGATATATATCTCAGAGGTTTATTTTAACAGTTAGATGGCAGGAGCTGGAGAAATGACTCAGTAGTTAAGACTGCTTACTAATATTCAGAGGGTTGACCTGGGGCTCTGTTCCCAGTGACTCATAACTGGGGATCTGGTGCCCTCTTCTGGCCTGAGGGCAAATGCACACACATGGTACACAAACTCACATAGGCATACACACATGCACATAAATTTGAAAATAAATATTACAGAGAAGTGAAATGACTGGAAGGTATTCCTCTTACTCTCTAGAGATCTTTCTCACATTTCCTTAATAAATGTTATGTTTGTAGCCGGGCGGTGGTGGCGCACGCCTTTAATCCCAGCACTCGGGAGGCAGAGCCAGGCGGATCTCTGTGAGTTCAAGGCCAGCCTGGGCTACCAAGTGAGTTCCAGGAAAAGGCACAAAGCTACACAGAGAAACCCTGTCTCAAAAAACCAAAAACAAAAACAAAAACAAAAACAAAAACAAACAAAAAAATGTATGTTTGCTATGCTCAAAGGGAGGGGGCTTAATGACTGCTGTAAATGGCTTGACTTAGTGAAATGCACTAAATGCCAGCTCATTTTCTCCTTTGGAGACTGTCTTAGTTAGGGTTTTTATTGCTGTAAAAAGACACCATGACCATGACAGCTCTTACAAAGAAAAAATTTCACTGGGGTGGCTTGCTTACAGTTTTAGAGGTTCAGTCCATTATCATCATGGTGGTGAGCATGGCGGCATGCAGACAGACATGGTGCTGGAGCTGAGAGTGCTACATCTTGCAGGCAACAAGAAGTCAATTGACACACTGGGTGGTCAATATGAAACCTCAAAGCCCGCCCCGACAGTGACACACATCCTCCAACAAGGCCACACCTCCTAATTGTGCCACTCCCTTTGGGGATCATTTTCTTTCAAACCACCACAGTGATCAATACATTTTCTCATAAAATTATTTAAGAATGCATCAGTAATGTCTCCTTCCTCTCCTCTTCCTCCTTTTCCTCTTCTTCCTCCTCTCTTTGTTTGTAGCCCAGCCTGGCCTCAAACTTGTGACCATCCTGCTTCAGTCTCCTGTGTTGTGGAATATTACTTTAACTAGGCAAGATGTATTACATTTGTTTATGCTGCATTTGTTTATGCTGCATTTGTTTAATTCTGTAAAGATGTGTTGCTGTTTTACCTGGCCTGCCTAAGGCACCTGATTGGTCTAATAAAAGGCTGAACAGCCAATAGCTAGGCAGAGAAAGGATAGGCGGGGCTGGCAGGCAAAGAGAATAATAGGAGGAGAAATCTAGGCTCAGGGGAGAACAAAGGAGAAGAGAATGGGGGAGAAAAAGAGGGAGACCTCAGGGCCAGCCAGCCAGGCAGCTGCCAGACAGACAGACACAGGGTAGGACATACAGAATGAAAGAAAAGTAAAAATCCCCGAGGAAAAATGTAGATGAAGAGAAACAAGTTAATTTAAGTTATAAGAGCTAGTGGAACAGGTATAAGATAAGGCTGAGCATTCATAACTAATAAGTCTCCATGTCATGACTTGGGAGCTGGTTAGTGGCCCAAAAGAAAGCCTGCTACACTCCTAAGTTCTGAGGTTACGGGCATGCACCACCACACCCAACCACCACCTCTTACTTTTATTTTATCTTAAGCACTAATAATAAATAACTCTATGAAACTCTGGAGTGTTACTAGACTAGATGTGCTGCTTTGATTATAGTGGAAGACACTGTAACTAAGAGTCTTTATTCCTTCCCTTATTTTTTTCATTCTACCCACAACAAAGTACAAATATACAACTTAAGAATCTATAGATCTGGCAAAGCCGAGCCTACGGCTTCAAAACATAACACTTACAATCATTTACCCATGACCTATGTAAAGTGGGATTTACCTTGGTTGACAGCATTATAATGAAATGCTTGATATATTTATTCCAGCCTTTTTCACTGAGGTAGAGTTTTTTAGCCATTATGACTCTATTTCTTTCAATTACCTATAAAAAATGTACTATAATCAGGAACCTAAAACATTTTTAAACATTGTAATTTACTTGTAATGTTTTCACATATCAATTTTTATTCAGCCATTACCTTGATCAAAATTTCTTACTTTAATAATTTGAATCACAAACTTACACATTTCTAAAACTATTGAACTGGAAGTATGTTACAGTTCAGGACTTCTGGGTAAGATGAAAGACCATAAATTGCTATCCAGACTAATCCTAACACAGAGAAACTTCAGGATTACACAAAGACAATGATGGGTTACTTGTAGATTGTTGAGAAAAAGAAAGCCAATACAAAAGAAGCCAAGCTGGGGCTAGATAGATGACCCAATAGATAAGATATGAGGACCTGAGTTCAAATCCCTAGAACTCAGGTAAACCTAGCATAGTGGTGCACTTCTGTACCCCAGAGCTCCTACAGGAAGATGAAAGCTGGATACAGGAAAGTCCCTTGAAGGTCTCGGATCAGCTACCTTAGTGTTTACAGTGGAGGGGGGAGAGAGAGAGAAAGAGAGAGAGAATCAGAGAGAGACAGAGACCCTCTCTCAAACAAAGTGGAAGGTGAGGACCAAAGCCCAAAGTTGTCCTCTGACCTCCACTTAAGCAAAGCAGCATGTGTATGTTCTCTCTCTCTTTCTCTCTCTTACACACATACACACACAAACACAGAAGAAAAATTAAAAAGAAAGAAAAAGGAGCCAAACTGAACATAGCTCCCACTGCATCTCTACCTGTTGGAGTCTGTCAGAGTCCAGCTCTGACCTGTCAAAGGGTTCTTGGGGGAGGAGAGAGTAATGAGGAAGTATTAGATAGAAAGGTAGACAGTAAGAAAGACAGAGACACAAGATAGCTTTGGGAGGGCCTTGGGTCAATACCCAGCTGCCCCAAGATTTATTCTATTGGGCTTTTTATGCACTATCAAGGGGAAAGGCAAAAGACCTCCCCCTTTCAAGATCAAAGCACAATGTACAGCCAAGTGTATATCCTTCAAGACACCTGGTAACTATGCCCATGGCCAAATCATCCCGTTATGCAGCCCTGTGCTCAGATTCTCTGTCCTTGAGTAAGGTCTTACTAGGGAGCCTCTGTGGGCCCCCACACCTACCCAAACAAAGGACTCAGCCAAGAGGTAAAGTGGGTGGCCCTGGCAAAGACCAACAGTCAAGCCCATAATGCTTGCAAACCTCAAAAATAGCTGCAGGTTTTGGTGAGACAGGGTTTCTCTGTTTAGCCTGGCCTATCTGAAACTCACTCTGTAGACCAGGCTGGCCTTGAACTCAGAGATCTATCTGCCTCTGCCTCCCAAGTGCTGGGATTAAAGGACACCACATCTGGCTTCTCATGTGTCCTTTTACCTGCCCCCATCCTCTTTCAGCACCTATTTTACGCTTTTATTCTCCTTTCTAGTTTTACACATTTATACTCCTTCATACACATACAAATTTAACAAAGCCTAGTTTTTCTGCTTGTTTGTTTGTCTGTTTCTCAAGACAGAGTCTCCCTATGTAGCCATGGCTGTCCTGGAACTCACTATGTATCATAAAAATATTCATTTATACTCATAATTGATTCTAATATATTTACAATATCATGGTTTTTACATTTTAAAATGTAACCTTTTCTTGGACTTACTTTTCCCAAGTAAGAAAGTCTTGATTCTGCTGCCCAGTATATAAGCTTTCTCTCTAGGTTTAGGACACCTGCACATTTTGATAGGAATTCCTTCTTTATGTTCTCCAAGCAGCTGACAGGCCACCCCATGCTGTACTAACAAGCATCTATCATGCAGGCTGTCTGCAAGGGGAGCCTGGTGACCTGCCACCAGCGGAATGTTGAACCAATCTGACTGGATCAGATTTTTAAACTTCCTATGAGTCAGAATTCAAAGTTAATTTCTACCAGTCCCTAGGGTCAGAACAGAGAGTCAACACATATGTGTCTTTAAAATGAAAGACTATTGTGGGATTTGCTCTCACTGTAAAGCATTACTGTCATGTTCTATGGGTTTCCCTCATTGATTTGCCAAGGTATTATAACCCATGTGACATGATATCCAAGGATCCTAATATGGTTACATAAGATGAAAAAGTAAGAGTTACCTTTTATAGCGATTGGAATTAGTATATATTAGCCATACTACCTTTTCTAGGGATTAGTGTACACTACATCTACAAATTAGCATACATTAAAGTTAAAAGTTTTAATATATGCCCAAACAAAAGAAAACCAGAATTTACAGTCCTAGGTTACAGGTTCCAGTTAAAGAAGGAAACAGTCCTGAACTGCACAACAGCAGTTACCCAACAGAGGAAAGACACTTCCATCTTCAGTGCCCACAAAACCTATGATTTCATCAATAAACATACACCTTCTTTCCTCCTGTACCTTTTGTGTATGTTATTAAAATCTGTCAGATGGAGGCCGGGCGGTGGTGGCGCACACCTTTAATCCCAGCACTCGGGAGGCAGAGCCAGGCGGATCTCTGTGAGTTCGAGGCCGGCCTGGGCTACAGAGTGAGTTCCAGGAAAGGCGCAAAGCGACACAGAGAAACCCTGTCTCGAAAAACCAAAAAAAAAAATCTGTCAGATGGAACTTCAGTCAATATAGGAGTCCGAGTTGTACGTAAGTCCAGATGAACAAACCTTTAGGGCCAATTCATATGTGGCTGAGCTCCAAATGTCTCTTTCTGTCATTAAGAGTTTAATATCATTCTCCATCCGTCCTCTCTGCAATGTATATAAGTCATGGTAGTCTTCTACTATTCTGAAAGAACATTAAGAAATAGCTATTTAGATACTTTAAAAATATCTTTGTGCCGGGCAGTGGTGGCACATGCCTTTAATCCCAGCACTCGGGAGGCAGAGGCAGGTGGATCTCTGCGAGTTCGAGGCCAGCCTGGGCTACAGAGCAAATGTCAGGATAGGCACCAAAGCTACACAGAGAAACTCTGTCTCAAAAACAAACAAACAAACAAAACAAACAAAAAACAAAACAAAAAATAAATAAATAATAAACATATCTTTTTATGAAAATAGGCAACCTGGTCCTTCAAGCCTTTTTACAAGGTAACTGTAGCATACTTGCTGGATATATTGGCAACACTTTTTAGAGTGAAATTTTAAAAGTTCACATTTTTACAAATATCATGGTAGTTGTGACAAGAAAAATACACCCAATGAACCTTCTATACACCATTGTATCTAATGAAAAACTCAAAATAAGCCCCAAGATATGCTCAGTGGGTACAGCATTTGCCTCGCAAGCCTGATGCCTGCCTGAATTCAGATCCCCAGGACATTACAAAGCCAGACACAGTAGCATGCGCCTGATCCCAACACTCCTCTGGTGAGATTGGAGGCAGAGACAGAACAGCTGTCCGGAAGTGTATCCAATAGCCACCCTGGAGGACACAGCACAGTGAGAGAAAAGAGAGACCCCGGCTCAAACACGGTGGGCAAAAACCGACCTCGAAAGTTGTCCTCTCACCTCTGCAGGTGTGTGCCTGCACACACAGACACACACACAGACACACACACACACACACACACACACACACACACACACACACACTCACCTAGTTTTTAAAACATTTTTAAAAATTCGGAATGCAAGTAATAGCAATCCAGTAATTTTATTGTTAATCATCTTTGCTGATTGATTAGGGTTCTTTAATCAAAGGCCTGAAGCCTAATAAACTATAAGTCACTAAAACTTTAAATCATATAAATTAGCTCAAGGTAAAAGAAATTCCCTCCCAGCCACCCAAAGACTTATGTATAATCAAGCACCTTGTCCTGGCTAGTTTTTAAGTCTTAGTGAATGAGTGCGTGTGTGTGTGTGCGTGTGTGTGTGTGTGTGTGTGTGTATGTGTGTGTGTGTATGTGTGTGTGTGTGTGTGTGTGTGTGTGTGTGTGTGTGTGTGTCCTGGGGGTAGAACTCAGGTTTTCAGGCTTGGCAGTAAGTGCTTGGCTGCTATCCTGCCAGCCCCAACAACTTCTGTTTGGCTAAACTCAGAGGGCTTTTAAGTTTTTAAGTCAACTTGACATAAGCTAGAGTCATTTGAAAGGAGAGAAACATCAATTGAGGAAATGCCTCCATACTATCAGGCTGTAGAGAAGCCTACAGGACATTTTCCAGTTCATTGTGGGTGGTGCCACCCCTGGGCTGAAGGTCCTGGGTACTCTAAGAAAGCAGGCTGAACAAACCAAGAGCCAACCAACCCATAAACAGCACCCCTCCATGGCATCTGCATCAATTCCTGTCTCCAGGGTCCTGTCCTGTTTGAGTTCCTGTCCTGATTCCCTTCCTCCCCAGGTTGCTTTTGGTCATGGTGTCTCATCACAGCAACAGTAACTCTAACCTAAGACACACCTCTTTCTTACTGTGTTCTCACGTCTAGCAGAACATACCTTTTCCTTCTCATTGACACCATTTCCTCTCTTGGAATTAAAAGCCCTCTGAGTTTAGCCAAACAGAAGTTGTTGGGGCTGGCAGGATAACAGCCAAGCACTTACTGCCAAGCCTGAAAACCTGAGTTCTACCCCCAGGACACACACACACACGCACGCACGCACGCACGCACGCACGCACACGCACGCACGCACGCACTCATTCACTAAATAAATGTGATGGAAAGAATAAACACAGAAATTACAAAGTGACTGTGGTGGTTTGAATGGCCCCGTAGACTCAGAGATCTGAATGCTTGAACACCAGGGAGTGGCACTATTAGGAGGTGTGGCCTTGTTGGAGTAGGTGTGGTTTTGTTGAAGGAAGTGTGTCACTGGGGATGTGATTTGAGGTTTCAGATGCTCAAGCTAGGCCCAGTCTCTCTCTTCCTGCTGCCTGCCAATCCAGATGTAGAACTCTCAGCTCCTTCTCCAGCACCATGTCTGCCTGTGTGCCACCACGCTTCCCACCACGCTGATAATGGACTAAATTTCTGAACCATAAGCCAGCCCCAGTTAAATGTTTTCCTTTATAAGAGTTGCTGTGGTCATGGTGTCTCTTCATAGCAATAGGACATTAACTAACACAGTGACAGATAACACTTTCCCTCATTAATGTTACCTTTGCTCTCAGCCTGAAAGTGCACTGACATAGAATTGTCCTCTTGGCGTGAGGCAGAAACCACCACTTTAAGTTGTCTATCATGTGCTCACATAATTGAGAGGAAAGCCACACAGGCGGGCACACAGGAGACCTCCTGGAGCTATGCCTTCATGATGTGTTTACCTTTCTGCCTGACCAACAACACTTTTGTAAAAATAAGGAATACCCTAATTCATAAAAGAGCAAAACTGGGGCTGACAGACGGCTTGGCCACGGAGAGCTCTGCTGCTCTTGCCGAGGACTGGTATTTGGTTCCCAGCACCCAACTAGTAGCTCATAACCATCTGTAACTCCAGTTCTAGGGCATCTGACACCCTCTTCTGGGCCCCACAGGCATTGCCCAGGCATGGTACACAGACCTATGTGGAGACAAAACACCCACTCAGATAAAAAATGAAATGAAATAGAAGAGGTTTTAAAAGAGGGGAGAAACAGAAGAAGATGCACTGACCCTGGCTTCCATAACACACACAGGTAATCACAAACACACAGACATACGCACCACGTCACACGTCTTTTCTTAAAGAATTGAAAGTTTCCCAAAAAAGGAATGAGAAAAGCATCTCCACACTGTTGTCTTTAGATTCAGTTAATTTATTGATATTAACTATGTTGATTAAATGCATTAGCAATTAACTGCGCCATCAATAATGTATCAGAAAGATATAAAAACACTTCCCCTTGGTGTCATTTAACCAAGAGCAAGTCCAGATTTAAATTCTCTGCCTCGTGCAACCTGTGTCTTCAATCTCAGTCTGTGCTATGAGTCTGAACAGGTGCCTGCCCGAAGGCTGTCCTGTGACTCTGTCCCTGTGTCTGTGTCTGTCTGTCTGTCCCTCACAAAAGGCTTTGCTTTGTATTTATTGAATGGCACAGAATGAGGAAGGAATGGGTTACTTTACAGAAATCTTTAACAGAGTTTTACAAGGAATTAAGTCACTGACTCCAACTGACCTTAAGTGACCCAGACTACAAACACCATTGTTTATCAATCAATACCCATAACAGACATTCGTGTTAGAAGATTGTTTTCAATCTCTGTATTTTCTGTTTCCAGCAAACAACATCATAACACACATGTATTGTTTGGGGTCAGGGGCATGGAAGAGTACATAATTTAAGATTACAGTTGTGCATTAGCTTAAGTTGTAAATCTTGGGAAATCCACGGCAAGTGAGGTTCACTGCTAGAATGTTCTCTTAGAGGCAGGTTAAACTAACAGCTGAGTACACAGTAGGGTATCAGCATTAAGTCTTAAGTGATCTCAAAGTATGTTATGAACTCTGGCTGTGAGGCCCAGCAAAAGTCCCAGTCTCCTAAAATGCAAACAATACTTTCATAATATTGCATTGCTACATTAATGCTTTCATTGTATTTCAGTGAACAGACACAGATATAGTTCTTGTCCCAACTGTCTGGCTTTGTGATCTTGCCATTAGAATGCCAGAGCAGTCAAAGATGGGATACAGACATGACATGGACACATAAAGCTTCACGAACTGACACTGAGCCAGAGATGACATTTGAAGGGCTCTATTACATGTCACTTTTAACCTTTATAAAAAATAACCCTAGGAAGCAGGAGATACGGCAACCTGGATTTTACATGTGGACCAACTGAGGCCCAGGAAAGTTAGATGATTAAACATCTCCTCTTTCCATTATCAAGCAATGTAAGCTTTACCAACTCACTTTGCATTCTTTTCTGCTTCCAAAAGAGCTTCCGCCAGATCCTTCTGAGCTTTCTCTGCATCCTTTGTTAATTTTCTGTCATGGGCCCGAACCAGACAAAGTTCCCTGGTTGGGGGAGGGGGGAGAAAAGAAATCGCAGACTCAAAGATGAAAACTTCCGAAAAGTTTCTACCCCAGAAATCAGATTCACACATAAGCTCCATAACTCTCTGCATCCTCTCCGTTCATTTTCTGCCCGTAAACCAAAACGAAACCCCCAGTGCACTTCCTGGGTGGACTCTGTCAGGTTTGGCAATGGACTTGGACAGGTGCATCTTCTAGTACAGAGCAGGGGCAGCCGTTCTACCCCGCTCTGGTCTGCCTAGCCTGTGCTCTTCATTCTTACCACTGGTCATCTTGGTGCAAGGTTAGCCCACTAACTATATTGCTATGGTATATTTATTTTCTTTGGAATTTGAACATTAACATCTACAGTCATGGAAGTGCTCTGGAAATATGATTAAGATAAATATCCATAATGTGGAACAGGTTCTTCTCTATCAAATACAGGCAGAATTTTGGTTTTCGGTTCAAATGGGTAACCCAGTCTCTGCCTCTCCACCAGTCTCCAGTTCTCTGAAGGCAAAAGAGCCTTCCTCTTTAACGTCTCCTCCCCATGGTTTCCTTTCACTCGAGGTAAAGACAGGGCTCTGGCTTCCACTTTGGGTTGAGGAGGCTCAAGGTTTTCACCTGGTCAACTCCTCAATCACATTCTTGAAGTTATACAGTTCTTGTAAGATGCGCTGGTCCATCATCCGCTGAGTTACGAAGTCTTTGTAGAATTCAATCATCTGCCGGGCAATTTGGTCAAGCATTTGCACATATCTCTCTCTGCAGGAGAAAACCAAGGAAAAGGGAAAGAAAAGAGAGACAGGAAGAATGCAAGCAAGAAAGTAATGTTAGGAAAAGAAATAACCAATAGGCACTCACGAACTGACAGAAAAAGAAAGGAATCCAGACTCCTCTCCCACAGCACACACATAGTGAGTTAGAACCAGAGACATGGCTATTGGGAATATAAATAATATCTGAGACATAAAATAAAGATAGGATGTGTTTTGGTTCTAAATTATAAACTCTTTTGAGAGGAACAATGCCATATATCTACGTTTATATTAATAACCAGAGTGCCTTGAATAGACTGAGATTTTCACATAGTTGAATTCGTAGGTGACACTTTCCTCAAACTGACTAAATGTAAAAAGACACCAACTATTTAAAACGGATTACAATGCAGCTGGGCGGTGGTGGCTCACGCCTTTAATCCCAGCACTCGGGAGGCAGAGCCAGGCAGATCTCTGTGAGTTCGAGGCCCACCTGGACTACAGAGTGAGTTCCAGGAAAGGTGAAACAGAGAAGCAGAGAAACTCTGTCTTAAAAAAAAAAAAAAAAAAATGTTTTCCCTCAAAGGAGCTGTTTCTTTTGCCATTAGTCCTGAACTTCTTCTATCACTCTCGGCTTTATTTTGACCTTGACCGTGCAGGCTGCTTCTGCTGTTGTTCCGATCTGGCGCTCCTCACAGTATTCTATTACTCCTCTCCTAATCCTAACCAGTCTCTAACGGCTTTGCTTCTTCCTCAGACCAGTCAGACCGCAGGGAGAGGAAATCCACACTAGAAGAAAGGGGGGGGGGTCGGACTGTGCTCAGCAGGGAAGGGCCTCCTGTGCCCTTACACATGATACACAATAATAATAATAATTTTTAAAAAGAAACTGATAGACTGAGTATGACAGTGCATGCCTTTAATCCCAGGCACCAGAAGGTAGATCTTTTTGAATTCAAGGCCAGCCTGGTCTACACAGTGAGACCCTGCCTCAAAAAAAGAATCCAGTGCATATTTAACAACAGGCTCAAGGCCAGCCTGGTCTACATAGTGAAACTCTGCCTCAAAAAAAGAATCCAGTGCATATTTAACAACAGGCTCAAGGCCAGCCTGGTCTACATAGCAAGTGCCCGGCCATCCAGGGCTACTAGCTGTACTTAAAAGATGAAAAAAAAAAAAAAAGGAAGAAAGAAAGAGATGTTCAAAAAGCTCTTACAACTTCTCCTGGTTCCACAGAGAGTGAAATACAGTTATACTGTCTGGCCAGTGTATTCTTTCAGCGTTTTGGACAGAACCAAAGTCTAAGAAAGATAATTATAGTAACAGTAGTATTTATCATCTTTACCATTAATGACTGCATATATTGAGCACCTATTCTGTTTTCATTTTTTTTTTTTTTTTTTGGTTTTTTCACGACAGGGTTTCTCTGTGTAGCTTTGCGCCTTTCCTGGGACTCACTTGGTAGCCCAGGCTGGCCTTGAACTCACAGAGATCCGCCTGGCTCTGCCTCCCGAGTGCTGGGATTAAAGGCGTGCACCACCACCACCCGGCCTGTTTTCATTTTTAATTTTAATCAAGTCATTATGATTCTGAGATAGAGCTATATGTACTCACGGGTGTGCAGGTGTGCTCACGGGTGTGCAGGTGTACTCACGGATGTACAGTGTACTCATGGGTATGCAGGTGCACTCACGGGTATGCAGTGTACTCACAGGTGTGCAGGTGTACTCACGGATGTACAGTGCACTCACGGGTGTGCAGGTGCACTCACGGGTATGCAGTGCACTCACAGGTGTGCAGGTGCACTCACGGATGTACAGTGTACTCATGGGTATGCAGGTGCACTCACGGGTGTGCAGGTGCACTCACGGGTATGCAGTGTACTTACAGGTATGCAGGTGTACTCATGGATGTACAGTGCACTCACGGGTGTGCAGGTGCACTCACGGGTATGCAGTGTACTTACAGGTATGCAGGTGCACTCACGGGTGTGCAGTGTACTCACGGGTGTGCAGGTGCACTCACAGGTGTGCAGGTGTGCTCACAGGTGTGCAGGTGCACTCACGGGTGTGCAGTGCACTCACAGGTGTGCAGGTGTACTCACGGATGTACAGTGTACTCATGGGTATGCAGGTGCACTCACGGGTATGCAGTGTACTCACAGGTGTGCAGGTGTACTCATGGATGTACAGTGCACTCACGGGTGTGCAGGTGCACTCACGGGTATGCAGTGTACTTACAGGTATGCAGGTGCACTCACGGGTGTGCAGTGTACTCACGGGTGTGCAGGTGCACTCACAGGTGTGCAGGTGTGCTCACAGGTGTGCAGGTGCACTCACGGGTGTGCAGTGCACTCACAGGTGTGCAGGTGTACTCACGGATGTACAGTGTACTCATGGGTATGCAGGTGCACTCACGGGTATGCAGTGTACTCACAGGTGTGCAGGTGTACTCACGGATGTACAGTGCACTCACGGGTGTGCAGGTGCACTCACGGGTATGCAGTGCACTCACAGGTGTGCAGGTGTACTCACGGATGTACAGTGTACTCATGGGTATGCAGGTGCACTCACGGGTGTGCAGGTGCACTCACGGGTATGCAGTGTACTTACAGGTATGCAGGTGCACTCACGGGTGTGCAGTGTACTCACGGGTGTGCAGGTGCACTCACAGGTGTGCAGGTGTGCTCACAGGTGTGCAGGTGCACTCACGGGTGTGCAGGTGACACGGCATATGTGGAGGTCAGAGGACAATTTTCTGGAGTTGGTTCTCTCCTTCCATTTCGGATTTCAGGTCATGAGGTATGCATCATGAGCATTTCTACCCAGTGAGCCTGTGTTCTCATTTAAATTTCACCACAGCTAGGCATATATACCTCTAAGGCTATATAACAAGTTCGAGGCTAGCCTAAGCTACATAAGACTCTTTGAATAATCAATAATCAATTAACTCTTTCCACTGTCCTACCAAGCATTTCAATACTTGGTACAGAGTAGGTACTCAACAAATACCACTGGTTTATGCATGAATAGTGAGAAAACAAAAGCTCAGACTTTTACCAAGATCTTATGCCAAGATGAAGATTTTCTATAGAGATGAAAACTAAACACACATTAGTTCACAGAGATATTTTGTAGCTTTCTCAAAAGCAGATACAAGCACATCTCAACACATTCAAAAAGATGCATGTATGGCAGTAGTACTGTGGGTCCTATTAGCTTATATAATCAATATGCATTAATAGTTACAATTTAAATGTTTGAAACGGGGAACCTGAAACATTCCGTTAACATTTCTAACCTGATTCTTGATAGTAGTTCTCCTCTATCTACACAATCCACGCTGACTTGACGAATCAGTTCATGGAATACTGTGTTGTAAATGGTCTGTTCCTTTTTCAACACATTTAGTAGTTTGTGCATCTGCCAGAGGTAAGTCAGATAATCAGTGCTTATGACAGGGTATCAGTCAAAATCCCTTTAAAAAGGAAATATGCTGAAAATGAGTAAGTTTTAGTAAAATCTTGGTTGGCTTGTTGCGGTTTCATTCACATATCTACACATCCAGAAATGACTTTTAAAATCTAGCTAACCTTTGCTGTGGGATGTATGGCAAATGTGTTGCTGATTAATCAATAAAACACTGATTGGCCGTTGGCTAGGCAGGAAGTGTAGGCGGGGCAAGGAGGAGAATAAAGCTGGGAAGTGGAAGGCTGAGTCAGAGAGACACTGCCAGCCGCCACGATGAGAAACAGCATGTGAAGATGCCGGTAAGCCACGAGTCACGTGGCAAGGTACAGACTTATAGAAATGGATTAATTTAAGCTGTAAGAACAGTTAGCAAGAAGCCTGCCACGGCCATACAGTTTGTAACCAATATAAGTCTCTGTGTTTACTTGGTTGGGTTTGAGTGCTGTGGGACTGGCAGGTGAGAGAGATTTGCCCTGACCGTGGGCCAGGCAAGAAAACTCTAGCTACAAACCTTGATTGCTTTCATGTGATGCACTGAAACTGTAAATACTACACCTTCATTGTACCTACTGGAACGAAGCCTCGATCTAATCATGAGTCGACATCGGAGAAACCAAAAGTAAGGCAGATTCTACAGACAGACTGCCCATGGACAGCAGTGTCTCAAAGGTAAGAAAAGCAAAGAACTGCTGACAAATCGTTTGGGACTGAAGCCATCTACAGCAATGACAACTAAAAGCACTCTGAGATCCTGGGACCCTCAACTGAGAGGAGAGAGCTTAGAAACCCCAGTCGGGCGGTGGGTTCTCAACCTTCCTAATGCTGCAACCCTTTAATACAAGTTCCTCATGTTGTGCTGACCCCCAACCATAAAATAACATTATTTTCATTGCTACTTCATAACTATTTTGCTTTTATTTTGTTACTGTTATGAATCGTAATGTAAATATTTTTGGAGACAGGTTTGTCAATGGGGTTACCACCCACAGGTTGAGAACCACTGAATTAGAAGGACAACTGGTGAACTATAAAATTCGAATATGAGATAATGCTATCTTATCCATTGTGTACAGATCAGATACATGGTCTTCAGACTTGGTGGCAAGTGCCTTTACCCACTGAGCCGTCCTACCATCCCTCTTTTTCTGTTTTGTTTTCAGATAAGTACTTGCTACATACCTTTAGGCTGGATTGGAACTTGAAATCCTCCTGCCTCAACCTTTGTTGGGAGCCATGCGGCCTAGTTTTGGACCAGTATATGAGTGCTTGTCCAATGGATCTCCAGAAGAGGCAAAAGCCCATGGGGACAGTGTCACTTGGCAAGGACCAGTGGACTTCTGGACAGCACAGAATACTGCTGAGACCACATGACCTGCATGCTCTCTTCTCGCTTATAACATTGATGATTCTCTTGGTGGTTTTAGTATCATTTTGTCAATCATGCATGGGATAGATATGATCATTCCTGGGAACCCCATTTTTTCTCGAATATCTTCCCCTAAAATTCTTTAGGTGAGGATGCTTCTCAGGTTTCTTGTCTGGGGATGCTAGCTGTCACTTCTAATTCAGTGCTGACAGGATTGGAGGCAGATCACCCCTATTTCTGTAAATCTGTTTTGAATGATAGTGTTCTTGAAAATGTGTGCCTATGTTTATCACCTTTAGTTTTGTAAAGACAGGACGTAACTGGCTCGGTATTTGGCCAAGCTAACAAAACGATAAGTGTTGTTTTGGGTTTAAAGATGTTTTGATGTAAAAGTTGGGGAAAAAAACATATTTGACATATTTGTTTTTGCTGGAGGTCAACATTGGAGGACGGGAAAAGCTTGTTTGTTAGTATGGAAAAACACGCTTGTTTTTGATGTATAAATAAAGATGGCTGGAGCTATTCAGGGCCTGCCACTTGTGTGAAACTCCTCTGGTGGTTGGACACTTCATTTCTTCATGCTGAAGCCCCTTCCCCACCTCAGGACCCGAACCCAGGCTGTGGCTGGACTGTGGCAAACCTTCAGTGTTAAGAAGACCTATGCCAGCACGACCTACTTCAGGATAGCCAATAGAAGGTTAGGGTGTGATTCAGTTGGTAAAGCACTTACAAAGCCCTTGATTCAATCCCAAAGCACCACATAAGTAAGGCATGTTCTGTTGACCTGTAACCCGTGGAAGATGGAGACAGGCGGATCAGAAGTTCAAGGACATCTACAAAAGTTCAAAGTCACCTCCTGATACATAGTGAATTCAAGGCAAGTCTGGGTTACATAGATTCTATCTCAAAATAAAATATCCAGTAAAAAGATTATAAATATACCAATACAAGGAAATGAGAAATATTGGAGAATATGCAAATTACCCCAGCTGATCACTACACACTGTATAAGGAAGTATCACATTGTACTCCATAAATATGTATATGTCCATTAAAAATAAAACTAAGTAGTAGCCGGGTGGTGGTGGCGCACGCCTTTAATCCCAGCACTCAGGAGGCAGAGACAGGTGGATCTCTGTGAGTTCGAGGCCAGCCTGGGCTACCAAGTGAGTTCCAGGAACGGCACAAAGCCACACAGAGAAACCCTGTCTCGAAAAACCAAAAAAAAAAAAAAAAAAACCCTAAGTAGTAAGATCAATCCATGGAGCCTTGACAAATGTAGTCACATGCCGAATAACGACACTTCAGTCAACATAGGCCAGGTCATAACCATGGTTCTCTAAAGAGTAGTGACTGAAACATCCCCATCACCTGATATTTTGATTGGCCTTCTCTTTTTGGATATAAGGATCCTTACCACAGAGTTGTAGCAGTCTACCCCGCCTAGGCCTGTGCATCCAGATTTATGTAAATCCATGCTTTTGTGTTTGCACAGTGACATCACCTAATGACGCCTCTCTCAGACACATCCCCATGACTAAACAACATATAACTATACTAACAGTTGATGGTGTGGTGTTCTCCATATGTCAGGCCCATTCTAAGTACTTTAAAATGTCATTCACTCTCACTCACAACGACCCCGTGTGGCAGGTACTACTATTACGTCTAATCAATAGATTAGGAAATTGAGGTACAACAGACACGAGATGATCTACCCAGGGCCACCCACCAATAAACGGCAGAGTCAGAACCTAAACAAGCACTCTGCCTCCCAAGGACACACCCTTAGCCACAAGGTTACTCTGACCGGCGATTACCTTGGTTGGCCCCACATACTCCTCAGTCTCTGCTCCAGCCCTCTCCAGCATGGCATCCATCACATCACCCAGCCGGATCACTTCTACTCTCTTATTAGGTTTCCTAAAGATCCAAGGGACAGACTTAGGTAAGGAGCATCCCGGGCCATCCTCAGATGAAAACGAAAATGTAAAATGTTTCAGGAATATATACACTATGGAATACTAAGGGCAATTTAAAGGGGCAGGACCAGACATACTTATTAAGTAATATACCACTAACATAGTTTAAAACAATAAAAATGAAAACAGTGTAATTTTTTCTTAAAAGAAAAATGATTCTGACCCCCAAAGGTGCTATATAACTGCATGTGGGATGATAAGAACACAGGAAAAAAAGGAGGGACCATAAACACTAAGCTTAAACACTGGGTAGTTCACACTGTGAGAGACAAAAGACAGACAGCAAAGCAGAGAGATTCTGATGCTCAATGTACAGAATATAAAAACACACTCTAGTGCTTGAGTATCATGCTATGCATACTATCTGAATATGCAATTGGTCACAGAAACACAACAAACTGAATCATGGTCTCACAGGCAGTTATTACCTTGGGCCTCTGCCATGACTTGAATGTTTTGTCTAATAAAATACCAAGGAAAGGGCCATGTGTGTATGTGGTTACCCTGTCCAAGAACACTTCAGAAAATCACCTGTACTCACATGGACGGGAAGAGCAACAGCCTGTTCTCACTGTCTGTGAGGAGGGTGGTGTATTTGCTGCAACAAATACAATAAGAAAATGTTACTTTAAGAAAACATTCTGGGCTGAAGAGTATAGGTCAGTGCTGGAACACGAGGCCCTGGAGCAGAGAGAGAGGAAGAGAGGAGGGAGGACAGTACCCGGCCTGTTCATCAATTAGCACACCACATACCCGGCACCTGGGTTCCTAAGAGCCATTCTCCACCAAATGAAACCCATGTTCTCTAGAGAAACTGCTGGGGACTCACTCAGGAGTGAAGATAGAAAAAATTACAACATGATAAACCAAAGACCTCAATGGAATTTAAAAGCTTGGATGCAATTTTAAAAAATCATGTGCATACAAGATCATCCATAAAAATCCACACAGAGAAATAATGACATTGATCATATGTGGAACATTTTTAGTAAAGGATATTCAATTCCATTCCTTGATATATCGAAATACAAAGATTTACTTGATTCATTTAAAAAAAAAAAAAAAGACATGCCTGCAATCCCAACACCGGGGAGCAGAGGCGGGAGAATCAGTTAATCTCATCTCCTCTACAGAGAGTTCGAGACCTACCTGAACCACATGAGACTTTTTTAAGGCCTTTGAGAAGGCTCCACAGGTCACCAAGCCCAACAACCTTGAGTTTGATGCCTGGGACCCACGTGGTGGAAGGGGGGGACTGACTGCCAAGAGCTGTTCTCTGCTGTCACCCCCTGAACACACACACATAAACAAATACAATTAATAACAACCAAAGTGCCTTTCGGCATTTTCAAAGATGGCAGGGTGGGCTTGGGAGTTCGCTTGATGGTAGAGCCCTTGCTGGCATGTGCAAAGCCCTAGATTCAATTCCAGTACCAAAAAAAGGAGAAAGAAAAGAAAAACAATGACTTTGCAATAGTTAACTGTTATTTTAGAAAATTAAAACAAGACTCTGTTTTCAAATGCATAAGTAGGAATCAGTAAATGATGAAATGACTAATGTGCAATCTGGAACAAAGCCCTAGAGACGGGCATACAGACTACCTTCCATTGTCTGTGTGGGCACTGCTCAAACCCCTTCCACAGCTAAGAATTTGCGAGACCAGCAGTGGTGGTGGCACACACCTTTAATCCCAGCACTAGGGAAACAGAGACAGGAGGATCTCTGTGAGTTCGAGGCCAGCCTGGTCTACAAAGTGAGTTCTAGAACAGTTAGGGCTGTACAGAAAAACCCTGTCTCTGAAAAAGAGAGAGAGAGAGAGAGAGAGAGAGAGAGAGAGAGAGAGAGAGAGAATTTGGAAGAAAGTTCTGCTTTATCTGGTTGGTTGGTTTTGGGTTTTGAGACAGTGTCTTTCTATATAGTCCAAGCTGACCTTGAATTTGCAATCCTCCTGCCTCAGTTTCCCAGGTATGCACCACTACACACAACTCAAAGTTCCATTTTTTCAAGATTTGTTTTTTTATGTGTATGTGTATGCCTGAGTATTTGTATATGTACCACATGCTTGCAGACCCTTCAGAGGCCAGAGAAAGGCATCAAATCCCCTAGAACTGGAGTCACAGGAAGTGGTAAGGTGCCGGTGATGCTGAAACCAAACCTGGGTTTTCTGCAAGAGCAGCAAGTGCACTGAAGTGTCGAGCCATCTCTCTAGTCCTAACATATTTTTAATAATGTATTTATTTTTATTTTATGTGCATTGATATTTTGCCTGCATGTTCGTCTGTGTGAGGGTGTTAGATCTTGGAGTTATAGACAATTGTGAACTGCCATGTGGGTGCTGGGAATTGAACCTAGGTTCTTTGGAAGAGCAGTCAGTGCTCTTAACCACTGAGCCACCTCTCCAGCCCCTAAAGTTTCACTTTTTAAAATATTAGAAATTAAATGGTAAGAAAAGCTATGGAACTATTTAGTCATGAAAACCTAAAATTCTTGTATTCCTCCCTTGGAGTCCCTGACTATCAGGAGATCTTTCTTGCTTTACCTTAACAAATCTGTGTTCACTGTGCTCTAAAAGCAAACAGGAGAAGGAAGAAGAGCCTTCTCTAGGGTTGTTTGCTTTGCCTTTGCTCTTGTTTTAATATCTCTTACATTGTGTCAGGGCAGCTCGCCCAAACATTTCCTGACCACACTAGGAAAATGAGGGTGCTCTTCTTTCAAGTGTAGAAAGGAGAAAACAGTGCATGTCAGATATTCAACAAACATCGTAGTACTCACTCATCATAACACTCCAAACCCGAAACTCCTGTATTTGACACAATATGAAATTCTTCAGGGACCAAAGTGTCTGCTAATGTCTTCTGCTTATAAAGAAAAGGATGGATATATTAATAGATGAAAAACTGTGCATATATAGCAAAATTAAGCAAGAATGTAAGGACAGATTTTTCTCCTGGTATAATCATCACTTGGTATTTGAGAAGGATTAATTTTAGAATCCTTCAAAGATATCAGAATCTAGATCAGTGGTTTTCAACCTTCCTAATTCTGCAACACTTTAATACAGTTAATACAGTTCCTCATGTTGTGGTGACCCAACTATGAAATTATTTTCATTGCTACTTCATAACTCTAATTTTGCTAGTGTTATAAATAGTAATATTTTTGGAGATAGAGGTTTGCCAAAGAGGTTGCAACCCAGAGGTTGAGAACCACTGATCTAGATGGTCAAGCCTATTACATAAAACAGTTTAGTGTTTACATAGGACCTACATACATTTCTTTTTTATAGTATATTGACTCTGGATTACTGTAATACCTCATACAAGAAAATTGTTGCCATGCTAAATTATTTAGGGAATTATAACAAGAAAACATTTTTATGTGTTTAGTACAGATACAATTTTTTCAAGTATTTTTTACTTGTGGTTGGTGGCATAGGTGAATGGAGAACCCTCAAGTATGGAGGGCCAACTATATTCATAAATCCTTTAGCTTTTTTTTGTCCTTGCTGTGGTGGTTTGAATGAGATATCCCTTACAAGTCTCGGACATCCCCAGTTGGTGGAACTGTTTGAGAAGGATTAGGAGGTGTGGCCTTAATTGGAGGAGGTGTATCATTGGAGTTAGCTTTGAGGTTTCAAAAGCCTTGCACCAGTGTGCCCTCTCTCTGCCTCCTGCTCTTGAATCAGCTGCTCCTGTCACCACGCCTTTGCTCCACCATCATCGACTCTAACCTCTGAAACCATAAGCCCAACGAACACTTCCTTTTATAGGTCGCCATGGTCATGGCATTTTGTCACAGCAATAAAAAAGTAACTAAGACAGAAGTTAGAACCAGAAAGTGGGCTATTGCTATGAAACTTAACTATGTTGTTTTTGGAAGAATGTAAGAGACTTTGGGACATTAGACTAGAGACATCGAGCATTCTAAGTGGAGCTTAATGGGCCATCCCAGTAGAATCTTGGAAGACCCTAATACTAAAGCTATGAAGACTGTGGAGGACCAGATCACGAGGCTTCAGAGGGGAACAATATTAGGAACTGGTCTAGAGACCACTATTGTGATATTTTGGCAAGGACTGTGTCTGCTTTCTGTCCTTGTTCTAAGAGCTTAAATTCAAAAGTAATGGATGAATTTCTTTGGTGGAGGAGATTTCAAGACATCCTAACTGACTCTCTTGTGTGGTTGTAAGTAATCATTCTTATGCAGGTCTATGATGAAAAAGATCAAATGGGTCAGAAAGATATGCAAACTATACAGTTTGAGGAGAAAAGGAGCACCAGGAAACGTAATGTTACGGCCAAGGGGTGATGAAAGGGATAAGAAGATTAGGTAGCGCCTGCCCCCACACTGGAATAACACATGGGGGATGCCCTTAGCACTTGGGAGGCAGAGTAGGCAGATCTCGAGGAGAAGGAGACTAGCCTGATTTCCATAGCCAGGGCTACATAGAGAGACCCTATCTGGAAAAAAAAAGGGGGGGAGGAGGAGAAAGAAAAGGAAGAAGAAAGGAGGGAGGAGACGAACAGGAGGAGGAGGACAGTCACCATCTACAACTCTATGTGTGAACTTTCCAGGGGAGGGAGAATATCCCCTTCCCTGATTTTGTACTTTTAAAATCAGTGAATACTTACTAACTGGAACAGTTAACTGTGGCCTGGGAAATGGCTTAGAATACCTTTGCTCTTTTCCTAGTAAATGCAGTTTTAAAGAAATAACTGGGATGTACTGTAATGACAATGGAGCCCGAAGGCTGTTGTTATAATGAGCCGAATGTTGCTTTAGAGTTTAGAGAAACAATTAAAAAGCCAAGAGGGAGAGAAAACTCTTCTTCCCATACTTACGTTATGAGGCACCATGGCACTGTCCTCGGGCTCTAGGGACTTGTTTATACCTGGGGGACAAAGCTTCTTCTCCTTGGCCTCTCCTTTTTCATATTTAACATCATACAGAAAAGAAATATCCCTTAAAATTAAGAAAATACATTTTAGAAGTAGATTTTTCTAAGAGGGTATACAGCCACACACTTCCTACTAGTGGGTAAAATATGAATTTTGGTCAGCAAAACGGCTCTCATTACTTCTTTTTGTCCCCTGCTTATCTGATTTTTATTATTTCAAATTATTTAAAAACATAGGGAAAGGAAGTGTGATTTCCATTGCATAAATGTCCTTTGGTCCTTAGCCAGCCCTGTTTCAGAAGATGAGCCCATTATTTTAGAATGATGACAGCAGTTTACCAACCAAACACTTGTCACAGCTTCAGTGACAGCAGCGACGCTATGCGGGGAACCATCTGGAGAAACTGAAGCTGTAGCACTGTCGCTCTAAGAGACTGGCTCTTCACTTTGACCATCTGCCACTTTTAGCATCGCTGCCCTATAAGGACACTTCAGAGATCACAGCTGTCAGAACACACAGCCAGGCCCAGATTCCCCGGAAATCCATAAGCTTCCAATAAACGTTGCCTAATTAAGGTAGACTAGTATTTGGTCCAGACTCTCTGGGCAGATCAGCTTAAATCACAATGGCTGTGGCCACTGCCTCATGAGCAGAGAGGGGAGAAAGCAACCAAGGTGGGCAGAAGGGCCCTGGCTTGGGGAGGACACTCCCTCAGGGTCCGCAGCTTTTGGAAGAGGGGCTCACTCACCTGGTTGGTGACCTTGGGTTTAGCACCCAGCACCAGCTTACTGAATGGAGGCCCCTCCATAGCCAGAATCCAAGCGTCAAGGGTGAACCTGCCGATACCTGGACCAGCACTTCCCAACCCCTCTAAGACTAGGGCATTGGACAGGAGTCTGCTCACATTCTTCTCTTCAGCATCACAAATTTCTCATTCACATCACTAACTCTTTCCTCCCCTTCAACCTCAGATGAATCAGTTCTTTTTCTCATGGTTATCTCTGCCACATGTGTGCGGGACTCCATCTTGGTCCACAGCCCCAGAATATCACTCCACCAGTGATAACTTGTGTAGAAAGCTCCCACTGCCCCATTAAGACATTCCCTGGCCTGTTTGCTCTGTGTCACTCTGATACAATACTGATCAAAACCACCCTGAGGAAGGAAAAAGCTCATCTGGCTTACAGGTTCCGGACCATCACCCAGGGAAGCTGAGGCAGGGACTAGAGAGGAAGTGTGCTGACTGGCTTGGTCTCCACGGATTCCTCAGTCTGCCTTCTCACACAACCCTGCCTGGGGAGGGTACTGCTTGTAGTGCGAGGATCACCAATCAAGACAATGCCCCACAGACATGCCCACGGGCCAATCTGATGGAGGTAACTCCTCAACTGACGGTCTGTCTTCCTAGGTGGCTCTGGTTTGTGCCAAGCTGACAGAGACTCTCTAGTACATCCATAACAAGTCTTCCCTTCTAAAACTCCTTCCTTGACCATGCATTGCTACTATGCCATCATGATGTATCGAGCTAGAATCCGACTATCTATCATCTATGTCTTTCTGTTAAACATCAAACTTCCTGATGTTACCTCGCAGAAGAGATGCCCCTCCCTTCGGAAACCATGCCCCAGAAATCTAGTGCAGACTTCCCTTTACTAAGCTAATCTTCTATCGGTTTTCCTCCACTGCCCAGAATACTTTCCTGGTGTGACTACTCCTCCTGATCTCTTGTGTTTGGGACACTCCTGGTTCTTCTGTCTACCCTAGCTGCTACTCCTCGGAACTTTCTGAGCCCTCCTCCTCCTCTAGAGATGCTCCATAGAGTTGTGTCCTTGTTACCCTAACACTTTCCTTTCCTATTTCTTCTTTGGAGAAGCCATCAGCCCCGCAGTCTGTTTCACCATCCGCTATTGGCTAAGGCAGTCATCAAGATCTCAGCATCAGTACTCCACCCTCCCATCCCTTGCCCTCCGCATCCAATCCACTGCTGACATCGATTAATTCTACAGTCTCCTCATGTCACTAGAGTGTCGGTGTCCAATCCACTGCTGACATCGATTAATTCTACAGTCTCCTCATGTCACTAGAGTGTCGGTGTCCAATCCACTGCTGACATCGATTAATTCTACAGTCTCCTCATGTCACTAGAGTGTCGGTGTCCAATCCACTGCTGACGTCGATTAACTCTACAGTCTCCTCATGTCACTAGAGTGTCGGTGTCCAATCCACTGCTGACGTCGATTAATTCTACAGTCTCCTCATGTCACTAGAATGTCGGTGTCCAATCCACTGCTGACGTCGATTAATTCTACAGTCTCCTCATGTCACTAGAGTGTCGGTGTCCAATCCACTGCTGACATCGATTAATTCTACAGTCTCCTCATGTCACTAGAGTGTCGGTGTCCAATCCACTGCTGACATCGATTAATTCTACAGTCTCCTCATGTCACTAGAGTGTCGGTGTCCAATCCACTGCTGACATCGATTAATTCTACAGTCTCCTCATGTCACTAGAGTGTCGGTGTCCAATTCACTGCTGACGTCGATTAATTCTACAGTCTCCTCATGTCACTAGAGTGTCGGTGTCCAATCCACTGCTGACATCGATTAATTCTACAGTCTCCTCATGTCACTAGAATGTCGGTGTCCAATCCACTGCTGACATCGATTAATTCTACAGTCTCCTCATGTCACTAGAGTGTCGGTGTCCAATCCACTGCTGACATCGATTAATTCTACAGTCTCCTCATGTCACTAGAATGTCGGTGTCCAATCCACTGCTGACGTCGATTAATTCTACAGTCTCCTCATGTCACTAGAATGTCAGTGTCCAATCCACTGCTGACGTCGATTAATTCTACAGTCTCCTCATGTCACTAGAATGTCGGTCCTCCTAGTTCTTACCAACAGCACATCTCTGGCCCAATTGTCATTACTTCTGATGTGACTCCCCAGGTCTCCAGGGTATGTCCTCTATCCTTCTCTCAGACTTAGCTCCCTAAGGCTTCATTATTTCATGTGGAATACTTTCATTTGTCTCTGTCCCTCCATCAGCTTTAGAGTAGACTTTGGCCTGCTTTGTGCTCACTGTTACTCCCTCTCCTCCGTATTGCTGCTGCAGCTGCAGAAGACACTGGCCATTCTGCTGCCCAGCTATCCATTCCCTTTCATCAATATCAATCACTTTCCTTTGAGTAGTTGTCTCATTCCTCTGTTAGAAGGTCTCTCAAAAAAGGTTCTGGGGGGCCAGCAAGATAGTTCTGTGGGTAAAGACACTTGCCACACAAGCCTGAAGACATGAATTTGATCAGTAGGACCCAAATAAAGGTAAGAGAATCAACTACATAAAATTGCCCTCTAACCACAAGTGTGTGACACACACACACACACACACACACACACACACACATCAACACACACAACACAATACTAATAAAATATAATAAAGTATTTTTTAAAGATCATGTAGGACAAGCAAGATTACTCAGTGGTAAGAACAATTACTAAACAAGCTGAGTTTGATTGCCAGAATTCACAGTGCAGGGAGAAAACAGACTCAGGAGAGTTGTCCTCTGCTCCCCACATGCATACTGTGGTATGAGCACACACACGCAATAAATAAATAAGCATACTAATAAAAATATAAGTAAATGAAGTCACAGTAGTGACTTGGGTCATTTGCATTGAGAATATGTCATGTGCAAGGGTCATAACAGAAAAATAGTAAATATTACTGCACACATTTAAAAAAAATTTTTGAGGCTGGGTGGCAGTGGCACACGCCTTTAATTCCAGCACTTGGGAGGCAGAGCCAGGAGGATCTCTGTGAGTTTGAGGCCAGCCTGGTCTACAAAGCGAGATCCAGGACAGGCTCCAAAACAACACAGAGAAACCTTGTCTTGACAAACCAAAAAAAAAAAAAATTATTTGACAAAAAGCACCCAAAGCATGGAGGAGGGCACTGTAGAAGGGGACAAATTAGAACAAAGTCTCATGACACACGTATGAAAACACCCTAATGAGTCTGGTATGGGAGCACATGCCTTTAGTCTCAGCTCTCAGGGCTCAGACAGGTGGATTTTTGCTTGAGGCCAGCCTGAGCCACATAGACTAGACCAGCCAAAGCTACAGAGTGAGACCTTGTCTCAGAGAGGGAGAGAATGAGAGAGAGAAAGAGTCATATTGAAACTTAATTGAATAAAAAAAAAAAGGTTTTTCTTTGTCAGCAGAAAGTATTGTGAAGTCTCCATGAAGCTGGTCATGTGACCATCATATTCATGTCAGGAAGCAGCAGGCACTACATTCCTAGCAGCACCAGGTTTTATATCCTCCCTACCTTTTTATGGAATTATACAATTATGCACAATTCTATATATGTTATATTCTTCCTTAGATGTGGTGGGCACGCCTTTAATCTCAGCATTTGGGAAGCAGAAGCAGGCAGATCTCTTGAATTCAAGGCCTGCCTGGTCTACATACCAAGGTCTAGGTTAACCAGGGCTATACAGTAAGACTATATCTCAAAAAAATATTTTTATTTCCTTATTATTAATGGGGATGTGGGTGTATGTGATGTGGGTTCGTGTAATATGTGTATGTGACATGGGTGTATATGATGTGTGTGTGTGTGTGTGTGTGTGTGTGTGTGTGTGTGTGTGTGTGTGTGATATGGGGGAGCGTGATGTGGGGGGTGTGATATGGGTGTGTGATGTGGGTGTATGTGACATGGGTATCTGTAATAGGGATGTGTGATGTGGGTTGTGATGTGGGTGTTTGTGATATGGGAGTGTGTGATGTGGGTGTTTGTAATGTGGGTGTGGGTGATGTGAGTGTTTGACAAAGGTATGTGTGACATGGATTGTGATGTGAGTGTGTGATGTGGGTGTGTGTAATGTGGGTGTGTGTAATTTGGGTGTGGCCAATGTGTGTGACATCGGTGTGTGGCATAGGTGTGTGTGAGACATGGATTGTGATGTTGGTGTGTGATGTGGGTGTGTAAGTGTAGACACAGAGACACCACAGCACTCACATGGCAGTTGAGAACCATTTGGGGGAGTCCGTTCTCTCTTTTTAACCCATAGGAATGGGCTCAGGTCACCAGGCTGCAAGGCAATTGCTTTTCCTGCTGAGCCATCTTGCTGGCCTCAATAATTTTTTGTAGCAGTCAGTTTTCTGCATTCGATCATTTCCTGCTTAAAATCCCAAGATTTATTTTGTGCGTTGAACACTGACTGATGAGGCCATCAGGAAAGATTTGAGAGCTGAGTGCCTAGTCATTTGTGTGTCATTGCTGTGCTCTGAATACGCGGCAGTTGTGCACATCACTTTCTAGTGTGCAGCTGTCACAGCCCTGAAACCGAGCTGTCGAGATGCTGATGAAGATGTGGTATGGACGCCTGGAAGAGCCATGCCTGAGCTTGTGCTGCCTGGTTTCTGTTTGATTTTGTTAACTTGACACAAGCTGGGACTATGTGGGAAGAGAAACCTCAACTGAAAAAATGCCTCCATCAGATTGCCAGTAGGACATTTTTTTTTGAATAACGATTGAGGGAAGGTAGAGGTGGGCGGATCTCTGTGAGTTCCAGGCCAGTCTGGTCTACAGAGCAAGTTCCAGGACGGCCAGGGCTACATAGAGAAACCTTGTCTCGAAAAACAAAACAAACAATAAGTAGATAGATAAGAAAAGAAAGAGAGGAAGGGAGAGAAAGAGGAAGGGAGGGAGAAGGGAGGGAGGGAGGGAACTGAGCAAACCGGGATCCTGCCTCCGGGTTCCCGCCCTGACTTCCCTCAGTGATGGAGTGGGACCTGAGAGTTGTAGGATGAAATAACCTTTCCTCTCTAAGTTGCCCTTGGTCACAGTGTTTTATCACAGCAAGGGAAACCTAAGACAATCCTCATCGGTTGTTGACGGAACTCCTCCCTGGAGGTCATGAGACTGGGACTGTGTCCCTATGGACACCAGCTGAGCCGTCCTTACGTTTCTTGACTCGTCCTTCCATTCGGCCATCCTTGTTTGGTCTCATCTCCTGACCCACTCCATCACCTTTCTTTTCTGCTTTCCGAGATGTGTGCTGGGCTCACAAGCAACTGGGCGCAATTTCTGTTTTTAACCTTCCTGCAAAGTCTCCTGCTGCTGAGTCTATTCACAGTTCTGGGGTTACAGTGAGGATGGGCTGCTGAGGTCTATTCACAGATTCCGGGGTTACAGTGAGAATGGGCTGCTGAGGTCTGTACTCATAGTTCTGGGGTTACAGTGAGGATGGGCTGCTGAGGTCTGTATTCACAGTTCTGGGGTTACAGTGAGGATGGGCTGCTGAGGTCTGTACTCATAGTTCTGGGGTTACAGTGAGGATGGGCTGCTGAGGTCTGTATTCACAGTTCTGGGGTTACAGTGAGGATGGGCTGCTGAGGTCTGTATTCACAGTTCTGGGGTTACAGTGAGGATGGGCTGCTGAGGTCTGTATTCACAGTTCTGGGGTTACAGTGAGGATGGGCTGCTGAGGTCTGTATTCACAGTTCTGGGGTTACAGTGAGGATGGGCTGCTGAGGTCTATTCACAGTTCTGGGGTTACAGTGAGGATGGGCTGCTGAGGTCTGTATTCACAGTTCTGGGGTTACAGTGAGGATGGGCTGCTGAGGTCTGTATTCACAGTTCTGGGGTTACAGTGAGGATGGGCTGCTGAAATTTTTATTCAGTTTCTGAGTTACAGTGAGGACTGGGGTGGTGCTGCTACTTGATGTCCATATTTTAAGAACTTCCACTCAGAAATCATTTGACATTAAAACTTTTTGTGTCAGTTTCCCGCCATAATCAGATATAACTAGTTAACTTTTCCAAGTATTTTAACGATCGCATAACTGCTAATTCCAACACTAATAATTACAGCTGTGATCTGAATGCACAAAATACAAAATTTGAGACACTAAAGCCACCCAGCCAAGTTTCTACTGTAACACTGTGGAAGAGCAGAGCCATAACCCCCGACACTTAAACATCTGACATACTCCACCCTCCACTCTCTCATGTCTGCTTTTTCATAGCCCTCAGGGCACAGAAAACTGAGCGACTCTGTCCATCCCTTCTCACCCATGAGAACAGTAACTTCCATAAGATTAAATACCCTACTAAGTGTGGATGGACTTCTGGATGAAGGTGGCATGTAAGCAAGGCATGCAGGGAGATTTTGATAAATGGAAAATACTTTCAAATGAATAAGCCACAATCTTCATGGAACAAAAATTGACAGCGTATTTTTGGGAATGATACAAAATAATAAATAGCATTTGGTTATTTATTCTGAAACAGTGTAAAAGTTTAAAGATTCCCCTTGAAAAGAGCCAGGAAATTAACCTATTCGTCAAGACTTCCCATGTCATGTTTCCTCTAAGATGAACAAAATGCATGGACACCTACAGATATAAAATGCGCCAAAGGCCTTCTGTTTGATGGATTTATCCTTCTTAGTATAGTGCAAAAAGCCAGGACACTAGAGAAAGAAGTGTACAAACAAGTGTGCAAAAAAGAAAAACAAACAACAAACCAGGCCTGGAGCAGGGCTCAGTGGATAAAGGTACTTGCCAGCAAGCCTGACAGCCCCAGTTCAACACGCAGAACCCACATGGTGGAAGGCGAGAACCAATTGCTACAAGTTGTCCTCTGGTCTTACACATGGGACATGGCATATACACACTAAACAAACAAACAAACAAACAAACAAACGAATATGGCCAGGCGGTAGTGGTGGTGGTGGTGGTGGTGGTGGCGGCACACGTCTTTAATTCCAGCACTCGGGAGGCAGAACCAGGCAGATCTCTGTGAGTTCGAGGCCATCCTGGTCTACAGAGCGAGATCCAGGACAGGCACCAAAACTACATGGAGAAACCCTGTCTAGAAAAAAAAAAAAAAAAAAAAAATGAACGTGTGTGTGTGTGTGTGTGTGTGTGTGTGTGTGTGTGTGTTTAAAAATTCAGCAAACCAAAATTTACAGCCAGTATTCAAATCTACCGTACTGATAATAACTATACATATATCCTTTCAAAATTATCACTTATCAATGATACTGCAAGTTTCACAATCCATAATTCTACAGTGCTGTCAGTCCACCCACACCCAAGATTATCACCCAAAATGAGAAAACAATTCTATCTATATGCATATACCCCACTCACTTCCTTCTTTACCTTCCAGCTGCTGTTACGGAGACAGGATGATCAATCAGATATTTGAACTTATTCCTTCGAACAGGGTGCTGCCAGACATGGTCTACAATACGTGGAAGAGCACCCTGTTGGAAAAAAAGCGAAAACACAATGTCCAGCAGAGGGCACTCTAGTCAAAGAAAAGTTATCAATTTGAATATTTACATCAAGGGCATTTGAATGCTTTAGAGAGGAGCAGAATGCTTATTCAAGAACAGGTTGAAAGGCAAATTAGAATATTAAGAGAGCATCAATAACTTGTTCGGTAAGTTTACATAAAAACAGGTTAACAGAAACACTCAAGCAATGGAAACATTTGCTCAAAAGATCTGAGGGTTTTTTGCTTTTGGTTGTTTCTGGTTTTGTTTTTTGAGACAGGATGTCATTGTGTAGCCCAGTCTGGCCTGGAACTCATGGTAATCCTCCTGCTTCAGCTTCTGAAGCACTGGAATTATCAGTGCCAGTCACCTTGATCAGCAAGATCTGAAGTTTCTAGTTGGCAAGATGGCGCGGCAGCTGAAAGCCATGGTGGAGAGAACCAACTCCCAGAAGCTGTCCTTCGACCCTGTGCTCAAACTCACACAGGAACTAATAATAAAATTTTTAATTTAAAATCTGATTTTTAAAGAGCGTCTGAAACGTATAACTTATGCTCACCAAACACTTAATGAAGTAAATAAAAAAAGAGATAATGACTCCCAATGTTCTACGTATGTGTACACACACCTTTGGAGCTTTAAGTTTCTTAGCAGGCAGTAAGTTTGCAGGACATGGACCAGCATTGGCTGCATAGTTCAGAGAGAGAAGAACTTCCTCGGGGATGAATTCATTCGGAAGGGAAGAAGGAAAGGGTTTGAGATGGTCCACCATGACTTTTTTCTCCTTCAGCTCAGGAAGGACTAAGAAAGTAACAGGAAAGAAAAACTTTCAATGGAATGTTCTAGAGAGTTAAAGTTCCCCAGAATGCCTTATCAGTTTCATATGTGCTTCTAACAGTGGACAGACAACAAATAATACTTAAAGCACAGAATAGCATCCAGTCCACAGAAGGGTGGAGGAAGAGAGGACGCATGAGAACATGAAGAGAGATACAAATAAAAAAAAAACTGGGCTACAGAGTGAGTGTACAGCCAGCTGGACAATGGAGTGAGACTCCCCTATTTCAATGTAAAAAGTACACAGGGAGCTTGCTCAGGGTAGAGTCCTTGCTTAGTGTGTATATGTCCCTGAGTTGAATCATCCGTACCTCCTAAATAGTAAAAGGTTGATGGAACTGTAGCAAAATATAAATAACAAAACAAACAAAACAAAACCCCCTAAGTGACAGTAAGACTGGAGAAAGCGTCAGTCTAAGAGTAAGAATTCTTACTCTAGTACAAGTGTACAATTATCATAAATCTTCCCTTTTTTTTTTCTTTTGAAACATGGTCTCACTATGTAACTCTTAACTGTCCTGGAACTCACTCTGTAGACCAGGCTGGCCTCAAATTCACAGAGATCCACCTGCCTCTGCCTCCTGAGTGCTGGGATTAAAGGCATGAGCCACAAAGTCCAGCCCTAAGGATGAAAATTTTAAGGACTCTCAGAAAAATTTGAATCTTATACAAATAGGCATATAGTACTGTGTTTGTCTTATCCACACTACTACGTTTTTTTAAGTTCTCTTAAAGTCAGAGAGCAAAGAGCCAAACAGGTGGTGTTTCATACAGCTGTTAGTATTTAAATGAAGATGAAACAGGATTCTGCCTTGGTAATGGCTAGGTTGTCGGAGGAGAAGGGGAGAATGGATTGCATTGCAAATTCTGTCAGTGGCTATGATGGTTCTCACGATGCTGAAGTTTACCTCTTGTCTCCTCCTTGACTACAGACAGTTTTGACTGTTTGACCTCAGATGTTGATGGGGAGTTCAGGGAAGTTCCCGACGCTTTGCGGAGAGACATAATGAACAATGCCTCCTATCACTCCCAGAGCTATTCCTCCAGAAAATTAATTCAGAAACAAATCAAAATCGCGCTGCGTCTTTCAGGCCGCCCCGTAGTTCTGTAGGCAAAACAAAAGCAAATGAACAAAGAGGCCCCTTGATGGTTTATGTTCAGATTGGAACTCAGAATTCATCTAGTATGGTGTCCCTTCTTTGGGGAGTGTTCTCGCAGATAACCTGCCATGGTCGAGGAGGGGTACGGAGGAGTCAGAGTCAGGGCCTAGCCCGGGAAAGTCAGGGTCCGCCGCCCTACAGACGGCGGGCGGGTCAGCGCGGCCCAGCTCCACGGGCTCGAGTGGGGCAGGGCTCCCACGGCCCCTTCAGCAGAAGCCAGTTGACGGTCACCCGCAGCTGTACCCACAAATTGTGTTTCCCGCCAGGCCTCGGTTGGTAGGCCCCTTCCTGGAACGCCCTGCGTCGTCATAGCAACGCAAGACCCCCGTGTCCTAGCAACCTGTGGTCCGGGCTGCCTCCGGCGGCGCCGTCAAAAGAAAAGACAGGTGGAACAGTCTCTACACTATCTAGCTGTTTCCGTGTGCTTTTAGTCGTGCGTAGTAACAATAAGGAAGTCAAATAATTAATCTGGCTGTTGCCTCGGAACGGGACCGTCTCTAGTGGCCGCGCTTCACTTCCGGCTGCAGACTGCGCAAGCGCAGACCCAACTGGCTGCCGCGCTCCCTTAGAAACTCCCCTGCGGCCCCGCCCATACGATAGGGTGTTGTAGGAGTAGTTTTCGTCCTTGAATCCGTCTTTATTGTTGTGTATTTTCTAAATATCCCGGGTGGCTTCAAACTCACAGAGATGCTCCTGCTTCTGCCTCCCAATTGTTGGGATTAAAGGCGTGTGCCACCACGCCAGGCCCTACCAGTTCATTTTCACAGCCTGTGGGCAAGATTTCATATTCATCTTTGGGTGCTCAGATAGGAGCCTGCAAATCTCCTTGAATCCTTTCCGTGAGGGGGAAGTAGGCTAGTATTTGTATTGAATGTAGCTTTATTAAAACATGAAAGTTTAAATTAGCACTTTTTTTTTTTTTAAGGAGTTGGCTGCATAGCCCGGGTTGACTTCAGCCTTTGCAATTCTCCTGCCTCTACCTGGAGTGCTAGGTTCACAGGCATGCACCACCACACCTAGATTAATTTGGAACTTTCCAGAGAGATACTTTTTAGTATCGAAGAAATTTAGTTACAGCTTAGCCAAACACTTCCCAAGGGAATTAGTGATTAAAAAAAAAAAAAACTATGAGAATAATTACCTTTCTCACTGTACAGTAAATCAGGCTCCTACCAAGAGCAAATTGGGCAGCCATGCCAACCTTGAATATGGCATCCCATGAGATGCACAAACTTGGTTGAGTCCAAATGGACCCTAAGCTTCTATAAATTCCCCCCCCCCCCCCGTGCTGTTTCTTGACTCTACACGGCAATGGATAGCCAGGCACACTTAATTTCTGAAGTGACTTCCCCATCCTCCTCCCTTGCACTGCAGAAATAGGTGGGAACAGTTAGGTCATAGAGGGTAAGCACAGTGACTTTGTGCCTGTTGCTCCCATAGGTGTTTCAATGGGAAGAATGTTGTGATGTCAACTACTGATCATGATGTACTCCTACAATCAGTAGATTCTTTGGGGAGAAGATGCCAGTACACTTGTGCTGTTACAACAGAATACAAGATGGGCAGTCTGCGGAAAAATAGACATTTATTTCGCAGTTGTGGAGACTGGGAAGAGCCAAGTGCTGGCAGGTCCAGTTTGATAGCTCAGTAATCTCAGCTCTTTGGAGGTTGAGACCTGGGCTACAGAAACTGTCTCAACCCCTAGCCCCACTTCACCTCCCAAAAAGGAATGGCCACAGTAAAGAGAAAGCTAAAGAGTCAAATACCACTGCAAATACAATTCGGGCCCTGTTTATTTATTTGTAAACTGTAACATAATTCCCTCCATTAGCCTAGGTAAGAAAGTCCTCAGTTACTTGTCTTCTCCTTCAGCTACTGTTGGCATAAAAGCTGCCTGAAGCCAAGATGAACAGCACTTATGAACATGAAATAATAATGCATAAAAGTTACTTGCACAACAGAACTAGGATATATGTTAGCTTACACTCCTCCTCGCTAGTTGCCCTAGCTGACTTAGAACTCATAGTAGACTGTGCTAGCCTTGAATCTGCAGCCATTCTCCTGCTTCTGCCTCTGAGTGATGGCACATGCCTGCTAGTGTGCTCTTCTCTACCTGTGATGCTGAGGATGCTCTAAAGCATCTTGGCTATCACGTTTAAGAATGGCCTAAAACCCAGCTTTTTAAATTATGCATTGTGGACCCACATAGTGTTGTGTAACTGAATATGGGATGGGAGAAAAAACAGTAAAAAGTTTCTGAACCCACAACAACCAAAAACTATTTCAAAAATCAAATGTGTGATGAAACCAGTGTCTGTAGCAGTGCTCACCCAAGCTGTATCATGTCAACTCATTGTGGACTTAGTTCTAAGTATACAATGTGAACACACCCCACTGCATACAGCAAGCCCTGTGACGCCAGGAATGTCACTTCAAACTCCTCTGCTTGGATTTCAGACTGTGCTATAATTATAATGTTTGACTTTAAAGATTTATGTTGTGGAATAATCTTTTTTGTACACTGTGAAAAAATGTCACTCAGATTGGTTTAATAAAAAAGCTAAATGGTCAATAGCTAGGCAGAATTGGGGGGGCAGAGAGAATGTAGTTATATATAGTTTTACTACGTTAAGGTTAAAACCTTCCTTTTTAATTAAACAAAAAGGGAGAAATGTTGTGGAATAATCCTTCTGTACACTAAAATTATGTATTACTTTCATTGGTAAATAAAGAATGTGACTGGCCTTTAGCAAGACAGGATAAAGTTAGGCAGGACAGTCAAACTGAGGATACTGGGGTAAAGAAGGGTGGAGTGAAGCCGGGCGGTGGTGGCGCACGCCTTTAATCCCAGCATTCGGGAGGCAGAGCCAGGCGGATCTCTGTGAGTTCGAGGCCAGCCTGGGCTACCAAGTGAGTCACAGGAAAGGCGCAAAGCTACACAGAGAAACCCTGTCTCGAAAAACCAAAAAAAAAAAAAAAAAAAAAAAAAGAAGGGTGGAGTGAGAGTCACCAGTAGACAAAGAGAGAGCAAGATGGACATGCTGTACTAAAAAAAGGTACCAACCCACATGACAAAGCATAGATAAGAAATATGGGTTAATTTAAGTGTAAGTGTTAGCTAATAACAAACCTGAGCTATTGGTCAAGCATTTATAATTTATATTAAGTTTCCAAGTCAGTTATTTGGGAAGTGGCTGCCAGCTATTTGGGAACAGTCAGGACAGGACATAAAGGAAAACAACTGTTGAACTTTGCAAAGATAAGGTGGGACAGTCCTTCAAAATCCTTGCTTCATAGAAAAGTCTGTCAGACATTCTGCTGGACATAAAGGAAAGTGACTGCTGAACTTTGCCAAAACAAGGTGAGACAGTCCTTCAAAATTCCTGCTTCATAGAAAAGTCTGCCAAATATTCTTCAGGATACAAAGGAAAGTGAATGCTGAACTTTGGGACCATCCTTCAAAATTCCTGTTTCATAAAAAAGTCTGTCAGATATTCTAGGCCTGCAAGCCAAAGATGGATATCCCAATGTTGCAGAGGAACCTTAGGTGACTGTCCAGGTAGCCAGATGTCTATCATTTCTATAGGTTTGGAAGTGGCTTGTACTGCACTTCCTGTTTACTCAGGTAATATTATATCCTTCTGGGGTCCTTGATGAAACTAAAGACTACATAGTTATACTTTTCCTTAGTTATGATGGAAGGTAAATTAAGTACAAAACTTTGGCCTCACCAAGATAGGATTAATAATAGAATATTTTATCTGAATTTGTGAAATACAAATGGACTGAACATTGTAAATGTAATTACCTGATAGTTGTTCTTATTGTTTTACTATGCTAAGAGTTAAAACCTTTCCTTTTTATTTAGACAAAAAGGGAGAAATGTTGTGGAATAATCTTTTTGTACGCTGTGAAAAAATGCCATTCAGATTGGTTTAATAAAAAGCTAAATGGCTGGTAGCTAGGCAGGATTTTTGGGGTAGAGAGAATGCTGGGAAGAAGCGTGGAATGGCCAGCGGATGCAGATGGGAACAGACATGCAAGAGGTAAAAGCCATGAGTCACGTGGCAACATGTAGATGAATAAAAATGGGTTAAGTTATAAGAGCTAGTTAGAAACAAGCCTAAGCTATTGGCTGAGCTTTTGTAATTAATAGTAAGTCTCCATGTCATTACTGGGGGGTTGTACATTACATGTATGTGGGTATGTGCATATGTGCATATGAAGGTGCCCCAGGTGCAGAGGGAATTAGATTCTATTATGGGAGCCTACAGCGTCTCCAGTTTGTGGTTTGATTTCCATCTTGACTCAAGGTCAGAGTCCAAGTTTGTTTTGCTCTGCAAGGCTGTCTTACAGGATGTTTGGCCAAAGGCATGGTTACCAGATGTCTTACTCTCCAAGGCTGTATAACAGGATGCTTTGCCGTAAGGCATCGTTACTAGGTGTTTTGAGAATTAAGGAGGTATTTATGCTTGTTTGTACCTTGAACCATGGTGTCCCTGAGAAAGGAGGTCTTTTTGCCTCCTGTTTTGGGTATAAAAAGGCCCTGAGAAATAAACTTGGGCTGCTGTGGTATTGACTCAGAGCCCCCCTGAAGCTATCCTGTGTCTGTCTTTTTCTTTTACAACATCTACGTCTCTATTTTACCTATCTATTATTTCTCAGTCCTCACTCCCCTATTCAGGACTGTTCGACAAGTAGGGTGGGGCCCAGCACTCTATACACATTCATACACTACACAACTCAAGGTTTTTTCTAAGTATATTTATTTACCATATTCACATATGCAGTATTTATGAACACACAATTTAAGAAATTTTCAGAAGAATGTGAACAATATATTTTAAACAAATTCATCTCACCAGTGATTAAAGCAGGAAGAGGTAATCAAGATTCAGTAGGAAAAACCAAGCTCTCTTTAATCACACTCTCTCTCTCACACACACACACACACACACACACACACACACACACACACACACACTTTAAAAATAACTTTTGCTATGACCTAGGACACGCAGACCTGAGATACACAGGCAGCCACTGCACAGTCCAAATGACAGAGCCTAGGCCAGGGCTCCACCTCTCTTCACACCCAAGAATCAGAACATTGACCCACAGGCTACATCTCTAATGACTAGGTGTTGGGGCTGCCTATTTCAACAATATTCAAAACAGTACAGCTACCCTTCAATAAGACCCACACCACAAGACCCTATGTGCCATCCACTCACCTGAAGATAAGTGTTCCACCAGGGTGGGGCATGTTGAAATAGAGACAGGAAATGTGTAAAGATTGAGGATGATCATATAAAAAGGGGAATATGTGCATCTTTCCATTTAAACACACAACTTGAGACAGTTCTGAAAATAATCCATTCTTTTTCTCAAGTCTAAATTAGCCATTTAAAAGCATTTCACAGAAGAAAAAATTCAATAAAGATTTAGAAGACTCCAGAACTCTCCTACCAACTTACAGCCTATTGTTTTTATCTGACGATTTCTCAGCTGCCTATTGAACTGAGAGTAAAGAAGGGCTCTGATTTGTTTCAACAACTAGCTGTATTTATTTCCTATATAAACTGGGCTTCTGTGTTTTATTTTGACAAAGGGTCTAGCACATCGCCTGATAGAAACTGCATGGGTGTTAAAAACAATCAAATCCTTACACAACTGTCACATGTGTCCTACGCCTCAGAACCTTCCCCTCGTTCCTTCAAGGTCAGTCATAAATGTCCAGAGACTGAGATTTCCTTGCCAATGTGAGTAGTTACACATAGAACTACAAAAATTTTGTGGAAACTAAATTACTGCATAAGATTAGTAAGCAAAGACACTTACACTTTATTAAAAGTAATGAGCTATCTTCAGTTAAGAAATTTATTCTAAGCCGGGCGGTGGTGGCGCATGCCTTTAATCCCAGCACTCGGGAGGCAGAGCCAGGCGGGTCTCTGTGAGTTTGAGGCCAGCCTGGGCTACCAAGTGAGTTCCAGGAAAGGCGCAAAGCTACACAGAGAAACCCTGTCTCGAAAAACCAAAAAAAAAACCGAAATTTATTCTAAGGCTGGGTGGGGCTAGCTCAGTGGTGGGGTGCTCACTCAGCATGCACAAGGCCATGGGTTTAATCCCCAATTCAACACAAAAAAGAAATTGATTCTGCCTTCAAAGGCTATAAAGCCTTCTATACGCCATCAGAGGTCCTCATTAGGTTCCTTCCTCTCCGTAATTCTAGGACTTGGCTATGAAATATGCACACTAGTTCTAAACACCGGAGACAAATACCCAGGTCACAGCAGCACTGCTCTCTAGAAGCTTTGTCAGCTCACTCTAACGTTAAAGCAGAGAAACCTGAAGCAATTGTGAAAAGACAAAACCATGCCCATCTAGTTTAAAATGACAGGCGTGGTGACTCCCGCTGTTACTCTCAGGGACAAGGCCGGGGAATTGCATCTTGGGCGAGCCTATCAAGGAGCAGGTGGACTCAATGGTTGTGGTGTGGTGTGGAGGGGCTGCTTGTAAGGGCAGTAATTCTTGGAACCCTGCCATTTTAAAGAGGCAACAATCCAGATTTAGGTTTCGACTGTACGGAGATTAAGTAGTAAGCTGCTTCTGCCAGGGCTGGTGCTCTGCGGCGATCCTATGAGGTAGTTATCATCCCCACCTTACACATGAGGACACTGGCTCTTTAAGACAGGCACCTCTGCCCCACGTCACTTTGCTATGCCCGGCTATCTGAATCCACAGCCCACGCTTCGGTCATCTCCTACTGGTTCTCATCGTGGTAGTCTGGGACAGGAGAGAATCACTGCCAACTGAGAGGAACCCTACATAGATACATTGTGTCTGTGTTATGTAATGGGGCCTGAGACTGGATCACTTGTAGCCCAGGCTGGTCCCCAACTTTAACTGGTTGTGGAGCTGGGAATAACCTGGAATTCTGATCCTCCTCCTCTACCTCGCTAGAGCTGAGACCACAGGTATGATCCCGTTGCATCTTGGGCAAGCCTATCAAGGGTTTGTGAATGGTAGGCAAGCATATCCCCAAACTATTTTTCTTCTTTTCCATTTTTTTTAATGGAGCAGAGTAAACGTACATTTATTAAGGAAAGATGAGAAAGAACTCAGGAATGGGAGTTCTTCCAAGGAGGAATACCCACAATTCATTTTTAAAACAATGTCATAAAAGTTTAAATCATTACAATCAGTTTTGTTACTACAGTCATGTGACTTTAGCTCAGTGGTTCTCAACCTTTCTAATACTTTAATCCTTTCATACAGTTCCTCATGATGTGACCCCAACCATAAAATTTCTTTGCATGGTGGCCCATGCTTTTAATCCCAGCACTCGGGAGGCAGAACTCTGAGTTCGAGACCAACCTGGTCTACAAGGCAAGTTCCAGGACAGCCAAGGACACACACAGAGAAATTCTGCCTCGGGAAAAAAAAATTTTTTTTTTGCTCCTGTTATGAATTGTAATGTAAATATCTGTTTTCCAATGGTCTTCGGTGACCCCGTGAAAGAGCTGTTTGACCACCCCGGGGTCACGACCCACAGGTTGAGAACTGCTGCTTTAGCTTCCTCTTCCTCCCACAAACATGAAACTGGGCTTGCCTCAAAATTTCTTATACCTGTGCAAAACAGATCTTTTTCTGAATGACCTTTCTTGGCAACTAATAATAAATTCCATCTTTCTAGGTTACACAAACCAAGTGAGTAGTTTTCAAACATATGACTTGTCCTGGAAATCTGTAATAGCCAATTTCTAGGCAAGAATAATTTTAAAGTTTTCAAAACAAGTTACATATCCTAAATTGAGTTAGTTCTATAACAATCTGTTTGCAAATACAGATTATTTCTACACTGAACTTTTTTTTGTTGTTGTTGTTGTTGTTTTGTTTTCTTTGTGTAACAGCTTTGGCTGTCCTGGAACTGTTCTGTAGACCAGGCTGGCACAGAGATCCGCCTGCCTCTGCCTCCCGAGTGCTGGGATTAAAGGCGTGCGCCACCACCGCCCGGCTACATTGTACTTTCTTGGGAACCAGGCCTACATTCTCCCTACTGTCAAATGCTGCAGTGACTGACAAGTCAGAAGCCACCCCAGCCAGGTGTGGTAGCACACCCCTTTAATTCCAACACTGGAGGCAGATCTGCGAGTTCAAAGCCAGCCTGTTCTACATGACAGGGCTATGTAGAGAAACCCTGTCTCAAAAACAACAAAAAAACCAAACCTTGATGTTCTAATTAAATTCTAACAGGAGGCAAGCAACATTATCCAGGCAATTTTAGTACATTAATCCGCCACCAAAAAAACTAAACTTGCCCCCTCTCCCTCTATCTGGAATTGAGAATAAAAACATCTGATACAGAGGTAATAAAAGACCAAAACAGACATCTAAATGTAAAGTGAAAAACTGTACAAAAAGTGGTTTTCTTGTATGGTCTCTCAAAATCAGTTATTCACACTTTTTTTTAAAAGGATTTTTTTCATTTTACATACTATTCCCAGTTTCCCCTACCTCCCCCCATCCAACCCCCCTCCATCCACTCCTCACAGAGGGTAAGGCCTCCCTTGAGGAGTCAACATAAAGTCTGGCATACTAAGTTTAGGCAGGACTAACACTCCCACCCCCCCACCTTCCCCCACCTCCCTCACCCCCGTGTCAAGGCTGAGCAATTTCTTATAGGAAATACTAAATCCCTTACTTTGTAGACAGTAAGTATCACTCTTAGCTGAAAATAATTTTCACCCATTGGCACGACAGACAACAAGAAATGACTTGCTTGGAGCACACTATTAGCAAGAGGTTTTGGTTTTATTTTATTTGTAAGGAGTTCAGGCAGTGGTCTGAAGGAAAGGCTCCTGCTAAGGCAACCGGCAGTGGGTCACATGGTTGCCAGCCTCTTCTTTCATGAGTCCCTGCTTCCTTAAGGATTCTATACTTTTGAAGTTTAAGACACTCTTACAATTCTAAATAGTTTGCAGACATGATTTTCAGCTGAAATCTTGGTGAAAAACAAATCCCCAATGAAAAGCCTTGTTGAGTATGGCAGCACACGCTTGTAAACTCCAGCACCTGAGGAGGCTGAGGCAGGAGGATGTGAGGTCCATGCCAGCTTGGGCTGCAGAGAAAGACCTTGTCTCAAAAAGGGTGGGTGAGGGGGAAGAGCAGCCTTGACTGGTCCAACAAATGCAATACTGAGAACTGCTACAGAATAACACCCTTTTCTGAAAATGCATACATAATACTTCACAGAATGGGGCACCCTGAAATCCCACCCCCTTACTTCAGAAGCCTCTTATGACCAAGTTACAGACCATTCTGTTCCCTCATTATATTCCAAATGCAATTAATCACACACAAAAGTCACTTAGTTTAGCTGGGTGGTGGTGGCACACACCTTTAATCCCAGCACTCGTGAGGCAGAGGCAGGCGGATCTCTGTGAGGACAGAGTGAATTCCAGGACAGCCAGGGCTACACAGAGAAATCCTGTCTGGAAAGACCACACACACACACACACACACACACACACACACACACACACGGAAAAGCGACTGGCTCACTTTAATCTTTAAGACACATGCCAGAACTTAATAGGCTCTATTCACAGCAGGCTTATTGAGGGGCTTATGATTCTGTGACAATACAGAACATTATTGTTTGGGAAGAGAAAAAAATCTGTATCTGCTGATGGTGGAGCTGACATTCAGAGAGACCCTCAGTGCATCTAGAGATACGGTGAAGAAAGCAGATGTTGACGCTGGAGACACGTGGTCCAAATGAAAAGTGACTATTAAGGAACTCTACATTATCTTCCTGTGAGACTTAAAATGATTTTTAAAATCACTCTGAAAAGACTTTGCAAAACTGTATGGATGGTTGCCAGGATACCAGCGAAGTCTCTCAAATGGCTGTGCCATGGAACAATACATGTGCTAGCAATTCATAGGCTTATTTCTTTGGGCAGGAGGTTGAACTACAGGTCTGCGTTACCCTTTCCAATGTGCAAACCTCACACACAGTCTGACCCATGCGCCCAAGCACAGCAGGCCCTCCCACTACACCTTTAAGGAACGGCACCTCTGGACTTGGGAATGTCACATAATGAGTACATGTCCTTACAAATGATCACACAGGAATTTATTTCGTCTAAAAATATACTGTTAAAGTATAATGACGGAGCAGCTGCTTCAGAAGCCAGCTTCTGGATCCTTAGTAGCCATTTAGTATTGACAGAGAGATTAACACTTCCATTATGGACTCCCTAGTCTATAACAAGGAAGGTCACTAATTGGTTGACAATAAAGCAACTGTACCAAAGAAAACTTCTAAGTAACTTAAAAGTTAAAAGAAAAAAAAAAAATCTTGGCCAGACATGGTGGTATCTTCTGTGATCCTAGCACTTGGGAGGCAGGGGCAGGAGGTCAGGGGTTCAAGGCCAGCCAGGCTACATAGCAAGTTCAAGACCAGCCTGGGCTACATAGCAAGACCCTGCCTCTTAAAAAAAACCAAACCAATAACAATAAAATCTTCTTCTGATAGCATAATTAAAATATACGACCAGCTCAGTGAGTCTGTTTTAAAATGACTTTTGAAGTTTCAAAAGGCAATCTATTTTTCCCTTCATACTTCTGACCCTTGAATTTGTACTAGTATTGAGTTCAAGGTGAAAGAACGCTAATTAAAAAAACAAAAAACAAAACATAACTTATACAGAAAAAAAAAAAAGAGTAGACCAAAACTTTGGGAAAAATACAATATGGGGCTGGGGTATGGTTCAGTGTGCTGCCACTGGGCAAGGCCCTGGATTCTATTCCCAGCTCAGAGACAAAGCAAAACAGAATAGCAAAAAAAGATATGAGCAGAAAGCATAACAATATTATCTCTCTTTCTACTAGAAATAACACAATTCATTTCTCCCCAATTGCAGTTAATTAGTTAACCTCCTAACAGTGTACATGAAAAACCTGGAAGCCAGAGGTACTGGGATGATTTCTTCCTGAGTGTTTTTGGCTAATTTATGGCCAAGATATGTTTAGTCTCTGGCTGGACAGAATCAAGAAAATAAACAGATAAAACTACCAAGGCTTGAGCTGAGATAACTCCGAAAAAATCTGCCATTACCTCAGCCATTGGTCTCCTTCCTACCCAAAAGGAAACCAACCCCTCCCTGCCCCAAAATCATTGAGTGAACCGAGCCCAGCTTCGGGTGAGCCGTCGGAAAGGCTGGAGTGTCCAAACAACGTGGCATAGATCAGTTCAGTAACTGCTGACAACGGCTGGCTCAGAATCAGGAAGAATATCTTCATTGGCAAGAAGGCAGCAGAGACGAGGCTTCTAAAACACATACCGACAGGTCCAGGAACGCGGTCGCACATAATCCAGAAATGTGGGCTACGACGGGAGAAATAACACAGCAGTTGATTTATGGCCACAGCACATGTGAGTTAGGTATGGGGTAGGTAACAGCTGAAGGTTATATACTGGACTTCTTTAAACTGGCCCCCAGCATTTCAGCAACCTTTAAGGTTTGAGAAACTCCTTGTTTCAAAAGATGTTGAGATGTTTTCTACCAACAGCATCAATTAATTCAACTGAGAAGCTTCGTAAAGAGTTTCCTAAGTTTAGTAAACTCCATTCAGCTCCATGAACCATGGATCAAATTGTAAATAGGCACTGTGTCTCTTAGCAACTTGACACCTTATTTTAGCAAAATTCAATTGTTGTGGAATATTATTTTAAGCTGTATTACATTTGTTTCTGCTCTGGAACATTTGTTTTAATGATGCAAAGATATGTTGCATTCTTTTATGTTGCATTTGTTTAACTCTGTGAAGCTGTGTTACTTTGCCTGACTAAAACACCTGATTGGTCTAATAAAGAGCTGAACAGCCAATAGGAAGGCAGGAGAAAGGATAGGCGGGGCTGGTAGGCAGAGAGAATAAATGAGAAGCAAGAGAGGTCAAGGTTAAGGAGTGAAAAAAAGAAGGGGCCAGCCATTCAGCCAACTATGGAGTAAGAGTGAAAGTAAAGATAATACAGAAGCAAGAAAAGGAAAAAGCCCAGAGGCAAAAGGTAGATAGGATAATTTAAATTAAGAAAAGCTGGCTAGAAATAAGCCAAGGTAAGGCCGGGCATTTATAAGTAAGAAATAAGCCTCCATGTATATTTATTTGGGAGCTGGGTGGAGGGTCCCCCATAGAGTAAAGGAGCAAAGAGTAAAAAAAAACCAACAACATTCAGTTTCAGCCTAAAAATCTAAATAGTGATAGGACTAGAAAAATAAAGCATGTGTATATGACTATAATACAAGGTTTTAAGTTAGTGATCCAATTCAATATGAAAGACTTTGGAAGTTCCAAAACAGGAAAGATGGAACAAGAATTCAAAAAGCTTCCATGGCCGGGCGGTGGTGGCACACGCCTTTAATCCCAGCACTCGGGAGGCAGAGCCAGGCGGATCTCTGTGAGTTCGAGGCCAGCCTGGGCTACCAAGTGAGTTCCAGGAAAGGCACAAAGCTACACAGAGAAACCCTGTCTCAAAAAACAAAAACAAACAAACAAACAAACAAACAAAAACAAAACAAAACAAAACAAAAGCTTCCATGGCAAGTGCGGCATCCAAACTGGATCTCAGTCAGGGGGGAATCAAATCTGAGGTGGGAGACCAGAGTATAAAGAACAGCGTGACCAGGGACTGCCGGGACCCAGCACATCAAATGCACAAAAGGCCTCGGCAGGAAGGAAGGAGGGATAAGAGGGGCTGCGTGAGGGAAGACGGCAGTGCAGATGTGCACGGAGACTCTCAGCTGTAGATATCTGCACTCAGTCACGGTTCCTGGAAGAATTACCCGGGAAGATACACCAACAGGGAATCTCAGTCACATACAAATGGAGTCATCCACCTACGGACTCAAACAAAACAAACCAACCCCAAACATAACCACGAGGGGAGAAAACAAAGAGAGTGGTAAAATCAACAGAAATGCAGCCCCAGACATCAGTGTTGACTGACATGTTTTAGAAAAGCTTATTACTTTTGGGGGGACAGAAGAAGGGATGTACGTGCCACTGGGAAAACCCTGGAGGTGCAAAGTCACAGGAGGTAAAGAAAAAGGAAAATGGGCCAGGTGGTGGTGGCGCACACCTTTAATCCCAGCACTTGGGAGGTAGAGCCAGGCGGATCTCTGTGAGTTCGAGGCCAGCCGGGGCTACAGAGTGAGTTCCAGGAAAGGCACCAAAACTACACAGAGAAACCCTGTCTCAGAAAAAGAAAAAAGAAAATGAAGAACCAGAAGAGCTAAATGAAGAAAGGTGAAGGAGTGAGCAGCTCAGGGAAGTGAACTGATGTTCATGTCCTACCTCCCTCCTTCCAACTCAGCCTCACACTCTCCACTACTATACTACCTCCATAACACCACCCCTTACATCAGGGGTAACTAATACTACCCCCCCTTACATCAGGGATGACTAATACCACCCCCCCTTAAATCAGGGGTGACACCCAAGCTGGACTGGCAACTCACATTCTTCAGAGGACAGTGCTGGCGGGCATACCATTCTTGAGAATAAAAGCACATAATGACTCCGTGGCCCAGGAAAAGAGAAGCCCATACCATGATGTTCCAGATTGGCCTTTTCCGGCTGTCGTTGACAATGAAGTTAAAAGCCACTAAAGTTAGAAAGAAAACAAAAACACACTTATCAAAAACATGGCTCACCAGGGACGAGGGCTCAGATACAGGCCATGGCTGAGTCCCAGCTGTGAACATCGGCCATTCACAAGCATCTTTTGTCCTGCCCACTTACTCTACAAGTAAATGAGGCTTCACTACTGAAATTTACCAGTCCTAATTAGCAGGAAACCAAGAGAATTCAGAACAAGTGACAATACATTTCATTGAGTGATTCTTATGGGTTCCTCTCCACACACTCAAACATGAACCCGTTTTCAGGAGTTGCAGAGTGACAGTGTTTGTGATTGGTCCCCAAGAGGCTATCTAGCTCACATCCTCCCTCCAGTGTGTAAACACCTGTAGACACAACGGCACACAATGACTCAAAGTCAGTGTTCTGACCACCCGCTAACGTCTGGCTTTTCTAAGAGACCTCCGAGTTCCCTTCCTGTTTCGCTCTCCCCTTTGGTGTGACAGCCGGCGCCCACGGTGGCAGGCCAAGGCACTCACTTCCGAAGAACATGAAGAGCACGAAGAGCACCGGGTAGAAATAGCTCAAGCAGACGGCCAGGGCATACTCGTGCACCACAGCTGATATGGTGAAGACACCCAGCATGGCAGCAGATTTGAACCTCTTCGAGAAAAACTGAGGTACGGAGAAAACATCAAAGAGTTAGTAACTTTAAAAAAAAAAAAGTGCTGGGCGGTGGTGGTGCACGCCTTTAATCCCAGCACTTGGGAGGCAGAGCCAGGCGGATCTCTGTGAGTTCGAGGCCAGCCTGGGCTACCAAGTGAGTTCCAGGAAAAGGCGCAAAGCTACACAGAGAAACCCTGTCTCAAAAAACCAAAAAAAAGTAAGCATGAACACTGAGACATGATTACTATGCATTAAAGGCAGCCACTTAGTCATATTTGACCTATTCCATAGGTTAATCCAAATCTATTAAAACAATTACAAAAACATGCTCAATGCTCTAGTCTGGACTTGAAGAGTCCTGCGTGAAGGCTCACGTGCTGAGGGCTTGGTCCCAGGTTGGGGTGCTATTTTGAAAAGTTCTAGAAACATTATTGAGCCAGGTTTCATGTACCACAGGCTAGTCTTGAACTCCTGATCTTTTGGCCTCCAGCTTCCAAGTGCTCACTTGATCACCCCAGGCTCAAATTTCAATCCTCAGAGGGACACTGTCTAGAACACAGGGCAGGCACCCCTTCCAGAACTAAGATTAAAAACCAAGAGACTTGTCTCAGCCCAACCTGGGACTTCAATGTGAGTGACAGGACTCACGGTCTGACACGTACCTGTTTCCTTAGGATGCCATCAGCCACTGAGGCGGTGACACTCTTAACAATGAAAACTGCTTCAGAGACACCCCACTCTTAACAATGAAAACTGCTTCAGAGACACCCCCGTTAGCCAGGAGTACAGGCTGTAACAGTTACTCTAAATACCTTACGTTCCAAAGCATGGCTCACACTGCCAAGTCTCTGGTTGAAGAGATGTAAATCCAAAGTAGCTCTCTACTTTTAACAAAGAAACAAATCCAAATGGAAGTGGGGAGACAGAGGCAAGGGGATATGTGCAAACTCCAGGCCTGCCTGGTCTACAAAGGGAGAAAAGAGAGGGGGGTGGGGGGGTTGAGAGGAAGAGAGGATAGAGAGAGATTATTTGTGGGCAATGAGATTCCTACAGGTCCTTGGTAGGTACATCACTTCAGCTCCTACATAGACCTCTAAGAATTGTTAACTTGTAACCAGGTCCAGAGAAAGGCATGGTATTGTCCTAGTAATGGACATAAGAGTTTCCATGCTCAGTAACACATCATTAAATGTAAACTTCTAAGAAAATGGACAAGAAACTATAAAACCTTCTTCACAGGCAATTAAACACAACTGTTTCCAGCTGTGCAACACTATAAAAAAATCCCCATTTCTTTCACGTTGGCTTGGCTAGCTTTTCGGCTTTTGTTTTGAGACAGGGTCTTACTGTGTAGGTCTGGTTGGCTGCACTAAAACTTAGGATGTAGACCAGCCTGGCCTTGAACTCAGAGATCCACCTGCCTCTGCCTCCCAATTGCTGGTAGGTGTGTGCTACCATGCTGGACTTTTTCGTAAAGATTAACTTACTGTATTTTTTTTTTTTTTTCTTTCGAGACAGGGTTTCTCTGTGTAGCTTTGCGCCTCTCCTGGCACTCACTTGGTAGCCCAGGCTGGCCTTGAACTCACAGAGATCCGCCTGGCTCTGCCTCCCAAGTGCTGGGATTAAAGGCGTGCGCCACCACCGCCTGGCTAACTTACTGTATTTTTATGTGTATATACGTGGACCCCATGCATGCAGGTACCACATGCGAGGCCAGAGGAGGGTATCCAGTCCCCTGCAACTGCAGTTGTATATGGCTGTAAGCTGACCCAGGTGGGTTCTGAGAACCGAACCCAGGTTCCCTGCACGAGCACCAAGCACTCATAGGCCCTGAAGCATCTCTCCAGGCCTCTCCGAACCCCCATTTCTCACATGACATAGCTAGGTCTTGCTGTTTACCCAGAGGAGGTCCTTGTACGCATAGTAGTAGAGCCAGTCATGGACCACCACATTCCAGGTCCTGTAGTAGTTGGAGTATGACGTCGAGTTCCACCAGTCCTGACAGAAGAGGCACGGTATAAAATCAGACAGACACACAGCAAAACCCCTGGCCATTCCCAAAGAGCACACATGCCTGACAGAAAGCCTGCAGGACACTAGGACAAAACTGTTCGTCCACATACTGATGCCAGAAATCTAAAAGGCATCTGAGCAGTTAGCAGCCAATACTAATGTATGCCAGCGCTATATATAGGTTAAGGCTCTGAGCACATTCTGTCTCGTCATCAAGTAAGTTATGAACACACAACCTTTTACATCTAATGTCTGCCACCACGGCTATCAGTGAACTTCCTCTCCACCTTGTTAAATATCAGAGAACTGAGCACACATGGGAACAGGCTAACTGGGATCTGGTAGCGGTATTTAATTATAAAGGGAGTGAGATGGTGGTTCCAATGTCCCTTTTGTATTTCTTGCTCCCAATATGAAGGTAAGACTAATGAATAGAATCAAGACATCCAAAATTTGCCATCCACATTTACTGTCTTTGAGAAAGAAGGGGTGGAGATGAAGTCAAAACAGTGAAACTTGACTAGGCCAGCTTCAGAAGTCTAAGGATACCATCTGAAGCAGAACTAACACCTTCGAAAATGAAGGAACTTATTTCCCTTGGGAGCCGCTCACCAGTCTTAAATGGACTAACCTACTGAGGCCACTTTGTAAAACGCAGCAGCCAATGTGAAATGCAGTGAGGAGTTGGCATACGGCCCTCTGAGAAACACTTCCCACCACAGTCACCAGTACCTCACAGGGTCCTGCAGAGGCTAGATGCCTCTGTGGGGTGGAAGAAGGAAGGCCAAGACAAGGTTTTACTCTACTATGTAGTCCAGGCTGGCCTGGAACTCATGGTAATCCTCCTGCTTCAGCCTCCCGAGTGCTGAGTTTACGAGTATGTAACAGCACTCATTTGCTATCTAAAGGGAAGAGGCACCAGAAGGTTACCATACATATATCAGAATTTCAGACTTAACATTGGTAAAACTAGGAAAAAAAAATTATCTTATGGCCTTTGTGTTGAAAAACTGGTAATACTAATCAACAAAGGTCATACTTGGCAGTATGGAAATAAAAGAGAATGTGAAGGCAGGCAGGACAACTCAGGAGGGGGAAGTGCTTGCTGCCAAGCCTGACAGCCTGACTGCCATCCCTTGAACACACATTCATGGGACATATGTACCCCCCCCCAATAATTTCTTTTTCTAATTGATCAGAAATGCCAGGCATAATGGTGCATGCCCAATAATCGGGAGGCAGAGGCAGAGGCAGAGGCAGATGCAGGTGGATCTCTGTGAGTTCAAGGCCAGCCTGGTCTACATAGTGAGTTCTAGGATAGTCACAGCTATACAGAGAAATCCTGTTTCATATATGTGTATATATGTGTGTGTATATGTACACACACATATATATTATTTATTTATTTATTATTATTATTAGAAAGAAAACATAATGTTTTTGAAAAGATGTGAAAAGATGAGAGTATACAATACCTTATAAAACATCCTGTCGCCAAAGCGTAACATCTCAGCGAAGGCGTTCAGCCAGCAGTGCAAAAAGGCGAAAAACGAAAGGAACAGCACCAGCACACCTGAAAACCAGAGTGACGGCCTGAAGAGTCTTTCCCAGCAGCCCACAGAGCCAGCCATCATGAGCGACACACCAGCGTATGTTTAGCTGGGATGCTGCCGCAAAGCCTGCTGGTATATTCCAGCTCACCCATTCCAGAGGTGATGCAGTACACCTTGGAAAGCTAGGGTTTGTTGTTATTTACTTAAAAAAAAATAATAAGGTATTTCTATGTAATTTTAACAGAAAATAGATGATTCCAGCCTGTTTTAAAGAAACGCCTGGACATACAGCTGAACTTGGTGCCCGAGATGCTTTAACTCTCCCTGGGTGCTGCAAACACCATCTACAACGGGACTTTTGCCATTCCAAGATACCCTAGGCCTTTCTGTCTGTCCTTCTGTCCAAAAACCTCCCCACCACTTTTCTCCAGATGGTATTTTTACTTAATTCTCCAGTATATATTCCAGCACCCAATGCTAAATGTCATCTTTAACACGAGAAAAAAAGCCCACAAGGCTGTTCTATTTATAGACTACTTCCACACTACACTGTAAAACACTCATTGCATGCCACCTATTTTATTCACTCATTCAAAGAAGATTCCCTCGGTGTTTGCTGGACAACACAGGATAAACTGAAAGTGGCTCTAAAGAATGAAGCTTGGGGCTGGAGAGATCTCAGTGGTTAAAACCACGGACCGCTCTTCCAGATGACCCAGCACCCAGTTCCAGGGGATCTGACACCCTCTTCTGGCCTCTAAGGCTACTGCAAGCACACGGTACACATACATTCAGGCAAACACTAATACTAATAAATACTAATACAACAAAAATAAATAAATAATCTTAAAATATGCTCCTTAATCTCAAGGAGTTTGCAGTCAAGTGAGTTAAGTTTGTGTGCGTGTGTGCGTGTGCGTGTGTGTCTATTCATGCTATGAGAACATCTAAAAGACAAGAAAGGGAGATGACGACAGCAGTAGTAGAGGCCAGAGGTTAAGCCAAAGAAGCTCTGAGGTCAAGCTCCCTGAAGCACAGACTGTGTCTGCATCATCTACAGCTGAGTCCTCAGCACTGGCACACAGTAGGAACTCGTGTGTGATCAGAAAAAACTACATGGAGTGAACGAAACCAGAGACAAGGTATGGTAAAAGCAGAGCAAATAGTGGCAAATTGAGACTTCACAATGTGGCCAGAGCATCCTGTGTCTCCTAGAAACACTCTGGAAACAGCTAAACCATCTGTCGGGTTTAGCATCAGGAGGTTACTGGCGACTTTACCTATGGGTATTTGATGGCCTGGTGAGATTACAGGTTATAGAGAACCGAATAGGAAAAGGAAGATACACTAAATGCAGACGGTCCAAACTTGAGTGAGAAGTGAAACTAGACGGACATTTTACTTCTGGAACAGATGAAGAGGTGGTGGGTGGGTATTTGTACAGCTCAGTTCTCAGGAAAACGCAGGGTGCCTACAGAGAGCAGCTTCCTGCTTTCTTCCTGACTGTATATACGGATGAGCAAATCAGTGAGCCTCCAGCTTACCTGGCAAAATGGAGTTAAATACACACAGGACCAGAACACGAGCGCTGAAGGGCTCCTGTTTGATATTCCGGAACAATGGAGCGCAGAGTCTCTCAAAGATGTAGTATACATAAAACAGGCAGCCAAAAACCTGGAACACAGCAAAGAAAACAATGCCAGCTTCATAAAGTAAGAGGGAGGGCATGTCTTCCTCCAAGAGAAATCCACATACCACTAATGTTTACATATATTTCTTTAACTCCAGTACACAGGACTCTGCCCCACTCCTTCAAAGAGATTACTCAAGCCTCATTTCTACCACGGTTTTTCTTTATCATTTACTAAATGATTTTCTTTCTTTCTTTCTTTTTTTTTTTTTAAGGTCACGTCTTGCTGTGTAGCTCAGGCTGGCTTCAAACTCAACAATCCTCTTCCCTCAGCATCCTGAGTACTGACTGGGTTTATAGACACCTGTCACCACACTTGGCCCAAATGGCATTTTTAGAAGATTGTTAAAAAACCTGTCGATGAAGCCCAGAATAAAGAGAACTCATTTTACAGCTGAGTATTTAACTTAAACAGAATTTAAAATGGGAATCTCTGGGATTTATGATTCTCAAAATGAGTGAGGAAGAAATGGGGGGTTCAAAACAAACCCCCACACATACAACACCTCCCCAGAAAAGGGAGAAGGAAATCTATCTAGGTTCTTAACTGAACTTACCAAACAGAATGACTTTCATTTAAACACTCTCCTCTAGTGAAGAAAATGGCGTCTGAACTGGCAAAGCACACGGACTGCATTTGGGCAGCTTTAATGGCTGAAGTCCCAACAGAAAGCATTCTTGAGCTGCTCACTGACATACTTTACCAACTTTAGTTTTTGGAGACAGGGTCTCACTATAGTCAAGTCCTCACTGATACTAGAATTCAGAGATCCTCCTGCCTCTGAGCCACCACTGGCTCAACATTTTAAATAGATTTTTTAAAAAAAGGGTCAGCCATAATGGCGCACACCTTTGATCCAGCACTTGGGAGGCAGAGGCAGGTGGGTAGCTGTGAATTCGAGGCCAGCCTGGTCTATATAGTGAGTTCCAGGACAGCCACGGAGAGATGGCTCAGCAGTTAAGAGCACTGGCTGCTCTTCTAGAGGTCCCAGGTTGACTTCCCAGCACCCACACGACAGCTCACACCTGTCTGTAACTCCGGTTCCAGGGCTTCTGACACCCTCACACAGACGTACACGCAGGCAAAACACCAATGAACATAAAATAAAAAAGAAGCCCATTTGTTAAATCAAATAAAATGTACCAATCAATAACACGTTAGGCAGTTTTTAAAAAGTTACCTGTGCCAGGCGTTGGTGGCGCACGCCTTTAATCCCAGCACTCGGGAGGCAGAGCCAGGCGGATCTCTGTGAGTTCGAGGCCAGCCTGGGCTACCAAGTGAGTTCCAGGAGAGGCGCAAAGCTACACAGAGAAACCCTGTCTCGAAAAACCAAAAGTTACCTGTAAAAACTGCTTAGCAACGTAACCCCATCTTACAGTCGGAGTCCTGAAAAGAAGAAAAGCAGGTTCTCTAAAACAAGCAACGAACTATTTCTGTTTTGTCCTTTTAGCTACAATGTACATAACCTAACAATGTTTTTCTACACAGACCATTGTTTATGGGCAGAGGAATAACTTAACAGGACTTACTGTGTACTTAGCATGCCGTGAAGCCTTGAATTTGGTCTCCAACCCCCACCACCACCACTACCAAAACACATAACAAAATTATATAATTCTATCAAGAATTATTAATTAGAACTGGCCTGCTAGAATGACCACTTACAGCATTCAATTTTCTCTGTAGCCCTGGATGAACTGCCCTCCTCCAAAGCTGCCCCCTTACTTGGATTTCCTCCCCTCTCAAGGTTACCTGGGATAGCTGTCACGGTAAATGAGTGTAGGAGCAAACAGGAAGTACAGGTACTGGTTGACTGTGGGTACTGGAACTGTGCCTAAAAAAGGAAAACTATTGGATTACAAGATCTTTGACTTCTCCCAGCAAACTGGAAGAGGAAAAAAAAGGAAGCCAGAACAGGGCTGGCCGGGTGGTTGGTGGTGCACATCTTTAATCCCAGCGCTCGCACTTGGGCGGCAGAGGCAAATCGGCGTCTGTGAGTTCAAGGCCAGCCAGGATTACCCAGAGAAACCCTGGGGGTTGGGAGGAGGAAGAAGAGCAGGGAAGAAGAGCATGACCTCTTGGCTCCTGTTTTCCTTCCTAGTCTACTAAAATGACTTGTTATTCATGCAATAACCCAGTATTGCCAATCTCTCTAAGCCATTACTGTGACTAAGATAACAATTCTAGAATGGAAAGCTACAATTTGCAAAGTAAGCAGACCCAGTGCAGTGAGGCTGTGAACATTCCATGAATGCTAAACTACAGGGGTCTAAAGGTACATTTTTTGCATTGTAGATAAAAGGACAAAACAGAGTAGTCAAGAAATAATGAGTCTTCCAAATCAATATGGATCCCATGCACTTAGAATGAAATATACTCTCTACAGACTACAAAGTCATCCTGGCGTGCAAAAGGATGAAATATCCCATCAATAATCCTTTAAGGTGACAGAGTTACATACTTGATTTCTCCTTGGCTGCATTCAATACTCTCGGCACATTCTCTCTGACAAACGAGTGAGCCTTCATCACCAAACGAATCTGCCGACGGAGAGGGGAAATGAATTTCCTTGTCTTCTCTCCTATAAGTAACTCCAGAACTGCACTGGGTAATATTCACACAAAACTTAAATTTTCACATACCAACTCAAGTTAGCCTTTATAAAGGAAAATAAAACTTCCAGTGAAGGACATGTAATCACTTAAATTATTTTGTACCTAATAGAAGTATTACAAGTTTATTGAAAAAAAATTGAGAAGTTAAAAATCTGTTCAAGGGCTGAATGTAGCTCCATGGTGGAGCTCCTGCCGGACACTTCCCCCAGCACTGCAAAGGAGATGGTCAGAAAATGTCTCCTGACTGGTCAACACAAGCCAGAAAATTCCAGAGTGTAGTACAAACAAATTAAAATGTTTCTCTCATTTCAATAAGAGTAACAACATAAGGGTGAGTTCAGTGCTTCAAAAATGGAGTTTTTCAAATACAAACATATAATCTAAATGACTTTTACAAAAAAGTATTTCAAAACTTTTTTCAAAAATAGTTCAATATGAGCTGGAGAGATGGCTCAGCGGTTAAGAGCACTGACTGCTCTTCCAGAGGACCTAGGTTCAATTTCCAGCACCCACATGGCAGCTCACAATTGTCTGTAATTCCAAGATCTGACATCCTCACACAGACATGCATATAGGCAAAACACCAATGCACATAAAAATAAAAATCAATAAATTAAAAAAAAATAGTTCAATATGATTAAATAAATCCAGATACCTGAAGTAGAATGAACTTTTTAAAATGATATGACCCAGTCAAACGCTTTGATTCTAAAGCAGGCATGCAGCGTACCTGCAATCCCAGGGTTTGGGAGCAGGTGGCAGGAAAGTTAGGGCCTAACTTGGTATACATGAGCTCCTGACTCAAAAACCCTTCAATTCCACAGATAACCGTATCGAGATACATATGAACATATATCCAGTGCTGACATCCATTAATAACAGCATCAGCATTAGATCATTACTGTTATTACTAGGCATAGCATCATTCCCAGTAACACTCAAATCCTTACCTGTTCAAGTATAACAATGAGCCGGGAGGCTGGAGGCAGTGTGTATGCTAACACAACATACGTAGGGACAAAGCCCAGAATACCAAGCTGAAAGACTAAGAAGAAAAAGCCATGGACAAGGGAATAGATCAGTGGATGAGAACACTTGCTGTAGCCATGGGCCCAGCGCTGGAACAGGAAGTAGGGGATTGAAAGTGTAGACAGGAACATGGCCCACCACGTCCAAACAACAATGGGAAGTTTGCCAAAAGCGTAGGCCAGGAGATTGAACTCAAGTACCAGCCTGTAGGGAGAAAAGTAAAAAGGAGTGAATCTTTGCTATGCAATCAGTTTACAGAACTTAAAATCCTCTCTCTCTCTCTCTCTCTCTCTCTCTCTCTCTCTCTCTCTCTCTCTCTCTCTCTCTGACACACACACACACACACACACACACACACACACACCTTTCAACTTTGAGAAACACTGCAACATTAACATATCAAGGTCATGGTACCAACATGTCACGTGTGTTTACTATAGCACTGTTCACAGCAGCTAGGCTACTGAGCCAACCTAAGTGTCCATCAATGGAGGACGCATAAGGAAAATGTGTTTTATATACACAATGGACTTTTTTTCAATCTAAGAGTGAAGTTGTACCATTTACAGGAAAACAAGTGCAACTGGACATAATCTTACTAAGGGAATTATGTCAACTTTATATTTAGAGAGATTTATTTATATTTATATTACATGTTTTCTATCATTTGTGGGCTCTAGACTTTACAGACACACAAGATCGTGTGTGTAGATGATATGAAAGTAGAAGCAAGCTGGGGAATAGAGGGGACTAAGAGGAGGGAGTAGAGAGGAGAAGGCAGCACCATATAGGGACAATGAGCTCAATGAACATTATGTACTTGCACAACAATGGCCTTATGTAACCCTGTAAAATAGAGAGAGAGCACTTTAAAAGAGTCGTGGGTATAGCTCACTGTTGAGTGCAGACCTGTCATCCCTTGGGAGATGGGGAAGGAGGGTCAGGAGTTCAAGGTCACCTTCAGCTATGTAGTTAAGTCTGAGGTCGAGCTGGACTACTTTCTCAAATAACAACAAAATGATGGTGATGATGATGATGAGTAATTAAACTCTTTTCTTTTACTTTTAGGATAGAAGAAACTCGCCATCCACTCAGCTGTCTTGGAATTTTTTTAAGCAAATGAGAACGGTAAACTTTTCACACATCAACTAGCCAGACCCCTGCCTGTCTTACCTTCCTTCATCAATGTAATCTACCACAAGAGTGCTGAGGATAAAGAGGATGAGGAGCGCAATGAACATGTGGTAAATTGTTCGGATGTGGTCCACTTCAAACAGCTCACTGAAAATGTAGGTCAAGCAAATCCTAAGTTAATAATCTATATTTCATTTTAAAGTCCCACATAACAGACACTTTTTAAAGCAGTTTACAAGATATTTAATCCACTCTTTGAGAAATCTCTTTAAAAATCAAAAAAGGATAATATTAAACCTGAAATATACAGAAATTAAATGACACAATCAAGGTGAAAAATAACGGATTCTGAAACTTTCTTTCTAAAATAGGGTACCGACTCACAGAAACCAGCATGGCTACCCGCATCTAGACAGCCCACCAACAGCTGTTTACTGTGTGAGCAAAGGCGAGTCTCCAGAAAGAAGGAGTAGGGATCAATTCCAAACCCTCCAGAAAGCCTGGTTTTACGAACTCACTGAAGTCTGTGTTCCTTTGTGGACGATGGTAGCCGGCCGCCGCCCACCAACTTAACCCTTAACCATTCCCAGCGCCTACCGCCTACCGCTTTCTGCGGGCTTACAGTCCTTCAGACTGGCTGTTGGCCTTTAACAGAATGCCCTTCTGGGTGACTCTTCCTCTGCAGTATCTCCTGCAGCCAACTGAAACAAGCGCTTTACCTTGGTTTGGGGAAGTGTGCGCAGCCTTTTAAGTGACTTTGAAGGATCTCAACTATTCTTAAGCTTCTGTATAAAGGATCTTCAAAATCTAATAAAAACCTAGCTAAGCTATTTCCTTGGTCACATTTTTTTTTTTAAAGTTCAAGTATATTTTCATTGATAATTTCTCTCTTCTCTTCTCCCTTCTTCCTTCCTCCCCTAATCGTTAATGAGGACTTCATGCATGCCTCGGGAAGCACTCTACCAATGAACAACAGCTCCCTTTCATTGTTAATTTTTCAGTAATACAATTCTTAGGTTTAAATGTTTAAATAATGACTCTTCTTTCTTTGTGAAAAGCCTGCATTTTTCTCCAGATTATAAACTTTAAAAGATCACTCTCTTGAAACTAGAACACAGCCCAGTTGCTTTAAAGTACAACATGAACAGAATATAGAACACTCTGCCCTCCTCATCAAGGTTAGGAACTACACAGCAATTCGGCTTATAATGTAAGTTTTGATAAACAAGGTTCATTTTTAAATGAAGGCACATTACAGCCCCTGATTTAATTTTCACCAACCCAATGTTCTCTCCTATTGCAGGTAAATTTCATCGATATCCCAATGAATACCTGAATAAGTAGGTGACTTATAAATGACTAACAACAGAAAAAAACGAACAACCACCTCCCATCCAAAGTGTACCTGTTGTTTTCCGTTCATAAGTTAAGTCAGCACAATGCATTCATAGCATGCAATTTTAAAGAGAGTGGATAATCATGGATTTTTTTAAAAGTAACTTTGAGGAAACTATCAAGAATCTCAGGAAAATGAGGTGGAAACACACACACATATCAAGAAGGCAGCTGAGGTGGTTTGAAAGAAAATGGTCCTTAAAGGGACTATTAGGAGGTGTGGCTTTATTGGAGTGGGTGTGGCCTTGTTGGAGGAAGTGTGTCACTGCAGAGGTGGGCTTTGAGGTCTCATATATGCTCAAGCCACATCCAGTGTCTCAGTTCACTTCCTGTTGCCTATAAATCAAGAGGTAGGACACTTGGCTACTTCTTCAGCACCATGTCTGCCCGCACGCCACCATGCTGCACCATGATGATAATGAACTAAACCTCTGAAACTGTAAGCCACCCCAATTAAATGTTTTCCTTTAGAAGAGTTGCTGAGGTCATGGTGTCTCGTCATAGCAATAGAAACCCTAAGACAGCAGCAACTCCAAAATTCTCTCCAAATGGACTACTTCTGCTCTAACTCTCTGGATAAACAATTCTCCGTAGCACAACTTCAAAACATTGGTCAAAGGAGAGAGATATCTGGTTTTATGTCTAACTTTTACAAAGAAGCCAGAAAGAGAACTAGAAGAGAGGCGAGAAGGAACACAAAAACATCACCAAAGTTCATGATTTATATGAACTTAGAACAAACTGGATAGACATGATAGACCAGAGAGTCTATAAATCAGGACAGTTTTTTCTTCCTAAATCAAACTGATAACTAACAAAAGCAAAAATCACTTACTCTAACAGAGACCGCCTTGAAATAAAAATCTTCCCTTGTTCTGGAGGTGCTCTCAGATCTCTGGAAAAGAAAACAATTACAACAAAACATAGGGAGCAGAAGTTTGACCATAAGCTTAATCCCATGAGCAAGAGGACGCAAGTGTACTGGTATCATCTCTTGACTTCCTTCCCCTTCAAATCCAGCACTGTGTGGAGGGGTTTATGTGTTATCTCACCACTCCTGACAGTGCTGTGAAGTGGGTACATGGGTACTTGTTTAGGTAGGAGCTATGTCAGATATCTAACTGAAGCAGCAGTTTCCATTTCTAGCCTCATGGAAAGGCAGTGCCTGTACCACCTGTCCTGAGAGACCTTGAGGCAATGGGCAGTCCTCCACCACACTGTACACTGCTATTGATGTGTCCCCCACACTGTACACTCTATTGATGTGACCCCACACTGTATACTATCGATGTGTCCCCCACACTGTACACTGCTATTGATGTGTCCCCCACACAGTATACTATTGATGTGTCCCCCACACTGTATACTATTGATGTGTTCCCCCACACTGTACACTCTATTGATGTGACCCCCACACTGTATACTATTGATATGTCCCCCACACTGTACACTGCTATTGATGTGTCCCCCACACTGTATACTATTGATGTGTCCCCCACACTGTATACTATTGATGTGTCCCCACACTGTATACTATTGATGTGTCCCCCACACTGTATACTATTGATGTGTCCCCCACACTGTATACTATTGATGTGTTCCCCCACACTGTACACTCTATTGATGTGACCCCCACACTGTATACTATTGATATGTCCCCCACACTGTACACTGCTATTGATGTGTCCCCCACACTGTATACTATTGATGTGTCCCCCACACTGTATACTATTGATGTGTCCCCACACTGTATACTATTGATGTGTCCCCCACACTGTATACTATTGATGTGTCCCCCACACTGTACACTACTATCAATGTGTCCCCCACACTGTATACTGCTATTCATGTGTCCCCCACACTGTATACTATTGATGTGTCCCCCACACTGTACACTGCTATTGATGTGTCCCCCACACTGTATACTATTGATGTGTCCCCCACACTGTATACTATTTATGTGTCCCCCACACTGTATACTATTGATGTGTCCCCCACACTGTACACTACTATCAATGTGTCCCCCACACTGTATACTGCTATTCATGTGTCCCCCACACTGTATACTATTGATGTGTCCCCTACACTGTACACTGCTATTGATGTGTCCTCCACAGTGCCTGATGTTTGTTTACCTTTTGACATTTTACTTAATTACTCTTTGGGGGAGGGTGGCACACACGTGTGTAGAAACCAAAGGACAACTTGCAAGAGTCAGTTCTCGCTCCAGGCTTGGAGCGTCTTTCACCCTGATGTTCAGTGTGAAAGAACTTGTAACCTCCCAACAGCTTCCCGATCATATCAGGTGCTTTTGAGAAACAGAAATTCACATAGTAGTGCCCCACCTACCATCTTACTTAGGGCACTGCTGTTGGCTATTGATTCTCAAAATCATTCCCACGAGAGACTGGTAGAGAGCCCGGAATGGCAAATTAGCACATTATTAGTCATCGATAGATACTTTCCCCTCTAAACACATACCAACTGCAGGGTACTTTATTACAAGCACACCCCAAAAAGAGTACAACAGGCATGGAATGTTGTGGTTAAAAGTACGGACTCTGGCCAGGCAGTGGTGGTGCACGCCTTTAATCCCAGCACTCGGGAGGCAGAGGCAGGCGGATCTCTGTGAGTTCGAGGCCAGCCTGGGCTACCAAGTGAGTTCCAGGAAAGGCGCAAAGCTACACGGAGAAACTCTGTCTCGAAAAACCAAAAAAAAAAAAAAAAAAAAAGTACGGCCTCTGGAGCCGGACTCTGGGTTAAATCTTGGATAGACTCTGGCAGGATCTTGGATGGCTGCACCAATCTGTAACATGCAGATAGCTGTACTATCTACCTCACAATGAGGGGCTTGGCTTAAGGTTCTGTCTACATTATAAAACCCACACTGGGCCAGTGTGATGCCTTAGCAGGTGAAGGTACTCATCACCAAACCCGAGAACCTTAGCTCAGTCCGGGATCCACATGGTGGAAGAGGAGAACTGACCATCAAAAACTGTCCTCTGACCTCTACATGTACAGTGTGGACTGCATGCCCCACATACACACACATACAAAATAAATGAATGCTAAAAAAAAATTAAGTTAGCTGGGCAGTGGTGGGTCATGTCTTTAATCCCAGCATTCAGGAGGCAGAGGCAGGTGGATCTCTGTGAGTTCAAGGCCAGCCTGGTCTATAGAGCTAGTTCCAGGACAGTCAGGACTACACAGAGAAATCCTGTCTCAAAAAATAAAACAAATTTAAAGCTATGATAATAAATAAAATGAATGGAACCCTATATTAAGAGGGGAAAAAAAATCTTTATTCCCAGCACTCAGGAGGCAGAGGCAGCAGATCTCTGTGAATCTGAGGCCAGGCTGATCCACATAGGGATCTAGGCTACCCAAGGCAAAATAATGAGAATCGAACTGAAAAACCAGAATACAATGTAAAGTGGTAACACAGTGTGACCCGGGGCTGGACTGGAGTAGATGTCTACATTGAGAGACAATAGTGCACACACTCACTTGGCTCTGTGGTTGTTTTTCATGTCTTCAAGAATGGAGAAGGTTGTGAGGGCACACCCACCATTGTCCAGAGACACAGACTTTTCAATGAGATTGGTCACAAAGTCATCAAAGTGACAACCAACTTCCTTCAGAAACAGTGGCTTCAGTTCCTGAAGTTTTAAAAGAAATAAAGGAGAATGTCAGCACATGTTGGTGGGTCACTGACGTTTCTCGAAAGGGATCCCTTAAACAGAGCTGGTTCGGTAGAAAGCCACACTACACAGTGAGTTCACAGGAGTAAAGGCAGAAGAAATAATTTCAATAGCTGACTTGTAGTTTCAGACATGGCTGCTGAAAACACAGTAACAACACATACCCCAGTAAGAATGTATACCTTCCACCTTCCCCCCACCCCCAAGATGCTACGTAGACAAAGGACCTTGATCTTCCAGCCTTCACCTCCAAAGTGCTGGGATCAGTCACATGCCACCATGCCAGGCGATATTCTGGGACCCTGGACAGTGGAGGTTGACTGAACAGAGCTCCAGAGAACACCTTCTGCAATACACCTTCCCCAGACCCCGCGACCTACCTATCCCTTCATTTGTAAGTTACCCACTAAATAAATCTTCCTTTTAACTACGTGGAGTGGCCTTAATAATTTCGCCAATAAATATCAATGTCTATATTATGTAATTACCAGTCTTTTTTCCCTTAAAAAAATCCCTTTGCAGCTGGGCAGTGGTGTAGCACGCTTTTAATCCCAGCACTCGGAGGCAGAGCCAGGTAGATCTCTGTGAGTTCGAGGCCAGCCTGGTCTACAGAGTGAGTTCCAGGACAGGACAGGATCCAAAGCTATACAGAGAAACTCTGTCTTGAAAAACAAAACAACAACAACAAAAAATCCCTTTGCCCCCAAGTTCCCACAACTTATATTCTAAACAGCTTTTTAAAAAAAATTTCTTATTTTATGCATTTTGCCTGCATGTGTTTATATGCACAGGCCTAGTGTCTGCGGAGATCAGAAGAAGGCATCAACACCCCCCTCCCCGCCTGGAACTGGAGTTATGGATGGTTGTGAACTACCATGTGGGTGCTGGGAACCAAATCCCAGTCCTCTGCAAGAGCAACAAGTGCTCTTAACCACTGAGTCATCACTCCAGCTCCCACAATTTACATTTTAAAGCATGTCATTCTATATCATATCTATGTTTATATAATATTTATTCCTACCTCCATAACTATGTATTTAGCTAATCATAGAACATGAATAAATGTGGCGGCGGCGGCGGCGCATGCCTTTAATCCCAGCACTCGGGAGGCAGAGGCAGGTGGATCTCTGTGAGTTTGAGGCCAGCCTGGTCTACAGAATTAGTTCCAGGACAGCCAAGGCTACACAAAGAAACCCTGTCTCGAAAAAAATATATATATGAATATGTATGTGTACCTAGTTGTATATCTAAATATTGCTACACATATTCATAAAACATTTAAGTGTACATATATATGTATATATATAAAATCATATACAAATACATATGTAGAAGCATGTGAAGTGGTTGGTACACACATGTAATCTAAACACTCAGGAGGCAGAGGCAGGAGGATCCTCTGTCTCAAAAAACATAAATAAAAAGTATATACAATTGTTATTGTTTTGGGCCTCCAGCTGTTCTTAATATTTCAAGATAAATACTTGCAGCTTTTAAATATATTTATGTATTATGAATACATATGTATTTTTTTCACGGGTATATTTTTACATTGAGGCAGAAGGAATACTATGAGTTTGAGACCATCTGAGCTACATAGTGAGTTCTAGAACAGCCTGAGATGTTCTAGTAAGACCATGTCTCAAATTAAAAATAAATAAATAAGTTAATAGCCAGGCGGTGGTGGCGCACGCCTTTAATCCCAGCACTCGGGAGGCAGAGACAGGTGGATCTCTGTGAGTTCGAGGCTAGCCTGGGCTACCAAGTGAGTTCCAGGAAAGGCGCAAAGCTACACAGAGAAACCCTGTCTTGAAAAACCAAAAAAAAAAAAAAAAAAAAAAAAAGAATAAGTTAATAAAATAAAATTAAAACCTAAAAATGCCTATGCGTGTAATTGCAGGAAGGGTAATGAGAATATGCTTATATGCTCTCACGGATGACACGGTTGGAAAGACCAGCCTCTGCCTCAAGTGCTGGGATTAAAGTCATGCGCCACCACACCTGGCTATGACCCAGCTCTCACTCCTTATCCACTACTTGCCAGATGAATGTGGAGCCTTTGCTTCTGTCTAAAGATGAGGAGAAACAGTGTCACATAGAAAGGACAGCTCTAAGAAACAATGACAATGAGAGAGAACAGGGACAATGAGAGGACACAGGCATCAGTGGTGACAGCCAGTGGGAAACAGAAGGCTTCAGGTTTTCTCTGACACCCCAAAGGGGCACAAAGCATTTCAACAGGATTAACTCCAGTCTTTATCCCCCCTGAACTCAAATTTGCACACGGGTATTTTAGGAATCCAGGACAATCTTTTTTTTTTTTTTTTTTTTTTTTTTTTTTTGGTTTTTCGAGACAGGGTTTCTCTGTGTAGCTTTGCTCCTTTCCTGGAACTCGCTTGGTAGCCCAGGCTGGCCTCGAACTCACAGAGATCCGCCTGGCTCTGCCTCCCGAGTGCTGGGATTAAAGGCGTGCGCCACCACCGCCCGGCCAGGACAATCATTTAAATGCAGCCCCTTATATACAGCATTATAATTAGCGGCCTAACGCTTATGTCTTAATGTCTTCCTTTCTCTGAGGAATCAAAAGTCAACAGAAGCTGCAGCCAGAAGGACTCAAGAAAACTGCCTTTGTGAAGATCATGAAGTTTCTTTAAACTCTGTTCAAAAATCCTCATAGAGACGACACTAGTGACTACTTAGACTGTCACTCCCTCTGTGAGAGGGAACAGAAAGAGACAGCTAATGGAGGGGTCTTCTCCTGCCTTCCAAGTTCTCCTAGCACATGAAACTGTTGTTATTTAGTTAGTCCGAATAAGTCTGAGCAGTAACCTGAAGTGACATGGTGTTAGCTGGGGTTTTCCCACTGCCTTGATCTCTCAAACCTGCATCTGTGACGCATTAACTTCACTCAGCCAACGGACCTCGAGGATGGAGAGAGGCTGAGGGGGACGAAGGACAGTGACTAGAAACGAAGGTGTTTAGAAAATCTAGGATTCACCCCAGCATTTGGGAGGCTGAGACAGGAGGATTGCTGGCCATTCTGTATGTTTCCAGGCCACCCAGAGCTACAGAGTAAGACCCTGTTTCAAAAACGAACAAGAATCCAGCAAACAAACGCACTGTGTTTTGGGGGCTCACAGAAATGGACCTTCTATTTTCAACAAGCAGCTGAATCAGATCACCCGAAAGATTCCAAGAATGGGGAACAAAGATTCTGTGGTTAGGAATCCACATAAGAAAAGCACACATGCTCAGGGATCAGACAGACGCCCAGATAGGAATGGACGGACATTTTAGGCACAGATTTACAAACGCTCTCAGATCCACAACTCAGAAAGCTGCTTTTCTAGAAAGCCTCCCAGACAGACGCTACACTGGACTGAGTACTTCAATGAGAAAAGCGCAGAGTCATTTGTGGATGAATCAAATAATTCTTTCAAAGGCTGAAAAACTTCCAAGCAGGTTGGGAGAAGCAGCACAGAGCAAACCAATCAGGGCACAGCTGTTTTCAAAACTCCACATGACTGAATCACAATTTCTTCAAAGATGGCTTTAAGGAACATTGTGCCGACTCCACAAGGCCCCTAATCGTCTGGGAATTGTTTGGTTTCTCTGACTCAGCGCCTGGCTTAGCACAGAGAACCTTTCAACCTCCCAGAAAGAGGCCGTGGCACAGAACAGAAACCCGACCCTTCTAGACCAAGACAAGCAACCCAAGGAAGGGAGAGGGCGGGTTCCTAGTCGAATGCTCCACTGACTTCCAGGTCGGCCTTAGAAAGACACTCCTCATTCTTTTCCTTCATTGTACTTAACTCCTTTTCAAAAGCTCTTATTTCTTTTTCCTGCTTGCCTTCCCAACTGATTTTCAATATCTTGGTCGGTTGGTTGGTTGATTTTTTTGTTCTCATTCTCTAGCCCAGACTGACTCAAATTGGAATTGATCCTCCTGCCTCAGCCTCCTGAGTGCTGAGCTTACAGGCATGGGCTACCTACCACTCCTTGACAAGTACCACCTCTATTTGTACATTATGCATCCAGCCCTCAAAAGTAACTTAAGTGACTTTGCAATTTCCAAACAACTGTGGAACCAGCCAGTACCAAAACTACAACACGCCACCGCTAGACTCATTCAGTCTTTGTTAGAAAGGATGTAGGATGTGGTTATTTAAAAAAACAAACAAACAAAACAAACAAACAAAAAAAAAAACCTCACCTTGACTTATTTCCTGGAAGCTATGAAGGGAAAGGGACTAAAAATCACATGATCACTATTTATTAGATGACTACATATGACAGATCTCTGTTGGGGGCTTGTATATATTATCCCTAGCCTTGAAAACAGGCAAGCATTACAATTCTTATTTTACACATGGGAAACCTAAACTTTAAAAACTCAACTGAAGAGCGAGGGCTGTAGGCTTAGTGATAGATGCTTGCTTAGCTGGAGCAAGGCCCTGTGTTCTATTCCCAGCCTGGAGTTGGGCAGGGTTAGTTAGAAGAAGTGGGTAAAGTGTTGCAGAATATTTATGTAACTATGTAAAGATGTGCTGTATTTGTTTAATTACATAGATGTGTTGCTGTTTTACCTTGTCTGCCTAAGGCACCTGATTGGTCTAATAAAAAAGCTGAATGGCCAATAGTAATGGAGGAGGTATAGGTGGAACTTCCAGGAAAGGAAAGTAAGAAGGAGGAATTTAGGCTCAGGGGGAAAGAGACAGAGAGATGCCAGGGAGACTTGAGGGGCCAGCCAGACAGACACAGAAGAACCAGGAGAGTAGGGCATACAGAACTAAAGAAAGGTAAAAAGCCCAGAGGCAAAACATAGATGAATAGAAACAGGTTAAATTAAGTTAAAAGAGCTAGTGGGACAAGCCTAAGCTAAGGCTGAGCATTCTTAATTAATAATAAGTCTTCGTGTCTTTATTTGGGAGCTGGTTGGCCCAAAGAAAATTCTAACTACCATAAAGTCCCAGAACTTGTCTACTGTCAAGTTGGGGAAAATCTGGGTACATACAACCTCAGACTTTATTATACTATATTGCTTTCCACCATACATTATCTGAAATATTTTCTACATATATGATTAGTACCATCAACAAAACAAAACAAACAAGTAAAAAAACAAGGGGGAGGGGAAAAAAAAGACCACAAAAAATAGTAATGTGTATGTGAGGCAGAGGTAGGTGGTAGGTGGATCTCTGTGACTGAGGTCAGCCTTGTCTACATAGATAGTTTCAGGATAGCCAGAGCTACATAGAGAGACCCTATCTTAAAAAAAAGTCAATGTATGGCATGTAGCCTGAAAATGGTAGGTAATCTAATAAGAAGGAAAGCTTTATTCAGGCTAACTCAATCACAAGCACTTTGTTTGAGAGCAAAAGCCTAAATAAGGTGTTGTAGGCTGGACATGGTACAGGACAGTAATCCCAGTATTTGGAAAACTGGAGCAGGAAGTTTGCTTCCAGTCTGAGACCAGCCTAGGCTAACAGTTTGAGCTTCTGTATCAAGAAGTCAGAGGGGGCAGGGAGCAGCTGTGGATACAGGTCGATTGGTAGAGCGCTTACCTAATATTCAGGAGGCCTGGGATTTGACTCAGCACAGCATAAGCCAGACATGATTTTGTAAGCCTGACATTCCAGTATTCACAAGGTGGAGTCCAGGTAAGAGGATCAGAAACTCAAGTTCGTCCTTGGCTACAAAGTGAGTTTAAGGCCTTCCTGAGATAGAGACCTTGTATTAAAATTCACACTGGGCTATCACTCAAATTAGTCTACAATATTCTTTTTTTTAATTTATTATTTTTATTATGTCTACAATATTCTTAATAAATCTCATTTTAATTAGTCTACACTAAGCTGAAACATATTTATCCACTTTAATAATTTGTTTATTTGTATTTTATGTACATTGGTGTTTTGCCCAAATGCATGTCTGTGTGAGGGTGTTGGATCCCCCTGGAACAGGAGTTACAGGCAGTTGTGAGCTGCCATGTGGGTGCTGGGAATTGAAACTGGGTCCTTTGGAAGAGCAGCCAGTGCTCTTAACCACTGAGCCACCTCTCCAGCCCTACTTATCCACTTTAATCTTCCACTTAAATAGCCTACTCATCTTTATCTTCCAAATGTTTTGTTAATTTATTAAAGACAAAGTTTTACTATGTAGCTGTGGTGATGTGAATGAAAATGGCCCTCATAGGCTCATAGGGAATGGCACTATAAGGAGGTGTGGCCTTGTTAGAAGTGTCACTGGGGGTGGGCTTTGAGGTTTTAGAAGCTCAAGCCAGGCCCAGTGTCATTCTCTTCCTGCTGCTGCTGATCCAGAAGTACAACTCTCGGCTCCTTCTCCAGCACCATGTCTGCCTGTGTCCCCATGCTTCCTGCTATGCTGACAATGGATTAAACCTCTGAATTGTAAACCAGCTCCAGTTAAATGCTTTCCTTTATCGGAGTTGGTCATGGTATCTCTTCACAGCAACAGAAACCCTAGGACAGTAGCCCAGGCTAACCTTGAACCTGAAATGCTTCAGCCTAGTGAGTGCTGGATTACAGGTGTGCTGCAACACCCAGTTAACAAAGGATATATTTCACTTTCTCATGTTCCTCCCCTACCTTTCACTTCATTAGTCTTTGCGAAAATCCTAGGATACTAGAAAAGCAGTAAAAATATTTTCTTCATAGTTAACAAATGAGACATCCACACAAAGAACTATAATGTAAACACTTTAAGATCACATTAAAACATATAATATGCAAGCACAAAACGTTAGGAATGTGCAAACTAAATACACACACAGCAATGTGCATATACATATGCACATATATTATATATGTGTATACACACACACACACACACACACACACACACACACACACACACATCCTCCCTGTAGAGATAGATGCAAGCTCTGCACAGTCCATCTACTGGACTGTGTGTGTGACAGGAAAGGGAAAACAAGCCATCAGGAGGGAAATAAGCGGAATGTTATTTCCTGGTGGTGGGCATTTAGTTGGCAGCTATTACTTTTTTAGGATGCTTCTTTTAGGAGTTTTCTGCAATGAGCCAGTACCACGTCTACGAAGAGAGAAAAGTGTGTAAGAAAATATATTCCCCCCTGCTCACAAAGCCAAGCCAGGTGGCAATATAACAAACAGATAAAATCTTAAATTTTATTGTGGGCATTTTTTTCTTAGTAAAAGTAAGTTACATAAGCAGAAGAGATGCCAGAGCATCTTCCCTCACTGTGTCTCCTCCTCCACTTCGCAAGTCATCACGCCCAGACCTCTTCTCATTTTTTTGAAGTATTCTATCTAATCGAGATGAAGCTGATTTTTGTGTGGTACTGATTACAGAGTTTCCTCTCCAGACTTGGCACATGCCATGAATACGCTGACTGAGAGGTGGTGCCATAAAGATCAAGAGTTCAGCACAATCCTCAACCTCAGAGTGAGTTTGAGTCTAGCCAGGGTTACACGAGACTCTGTTTCCAGAGGCAGAGGGATGAGGGGGAGTGACAGGAAGGGAGGAAAGGGGGCGGGGGATGTGAATTGCAAACATAGCCCAGTGTATCTATTCCAATTTCAGAGATAAGACATGTGCAAAGTGTTCCTCAATCAGCGTCCTGCAAGTCATTATCCTTTGACTGTTTTGAGGTTTTGGTTTCATTAACCACAAAACAGATTAGAGCAATTGGTGACATATTGTGGTTCCTGCCTACAGTACCAGCACTTGGGACGCTGAGGCAGGAGGACTGTCTCAAGTCTCAAACCAGTCTGGGCTACAAAGTAAGATCCTGTCTCAAAACAAAAACAAAAACAAAAACAAACCCAAACCCCCACAAAATAATAAGATAACACAGAGCACCTCAGCCGAGGTCTTCACCACCTCTAAAACTGGGGAAGTCCTTACTACGGACACAACCTCACAGGTCTTTAAGGTATCTAACTGAGCTGCTCTATCGCCCACCTTGTACAGTGCGTGAAGCCAGCGTAAGGACAGAGCGGCACGAGCAGCCAAATCCTGTTAGTCTGCACTAACCCAACACATCTCCCCTGGTCCACGTGGACAGCTCTTTCTTCTTTATCTGAAAGGCTGAACGAACAGTCCCAAGGGCAGGAGCTTTCTAGTTCTTTTAAATGATGAAATAAAAAGACCAATGACCCGACTTTCCCAAAAGTCTCCAAGGTAGACCAGAGGCGTGCATCTATACATTTAAGTAAAACGAGAAAGGAAATTCCAAAGAATGTAGCCTGCGTTGCCAAATAGAAAGTGAGATTTAGCCGGGCGGTGGTGGTGGTGGCGGTGGCGGTGGCGGTGGCGGTGCACGCCTTTAATCCCAGCACTCGGGAGGCAGAGCCAGGAGGATCTCTGTGAGTTCGAGGCCAGCCTGGGCTACCAAGTGAGTTCCAGGAAAGGCGCAAAGCTACACAGAGAAACCCTGTCTCGAAAAACCAAAAAAAAAAAAAAAGTGAGATTTGACCTTTGACTGGAAGCCCAGAGGTCAAAGAAAAATGGACAGTTTTGACAGAGGTGCTGGGGATCAAACCCACGGCTTCATGTGTGTTAGGAAGGCACTCTACCAAGCAAAACTACTATGCCCCCGCCCGCAACTGCCAATTCAAAGGCATTTAAATCAAGTCACAAGTTTGTCAAACGGAGTGTAGAGGTTCATGTAGAACAAAGCACTACATAATAAATGCAGGGAAGCACTGCTGCAGGCCTGGAATCTTAGCTAAACAGGAGGTAGAAGGTCACAGCTGAGGCCTGCCTGGGCTAGAGTTGAGTTCAAGGTCTCTAAACAAGCAAACACATCGGGCTAGGGATGATGCTCAGTATCATAGGAGAGAGCTGGCCTAGCATGCGTAAGGCCCTAGGTTTTCTCTCCAGTACCTCAGTCAATCAAATTATAGACTGAAAACTCAGGAGGACAAGGTGGGGGGGACATATTCAAAGCAAGGATGGTAGGAAAACTGTGGTCAGCAGAATGAGCTAGAATTCGAGGACTATAGCGCTTTATTTTGATTGGTGAAGGTATGAAGTTAAACAGGTAGAGAACTACACCAACAAGGGCATGAAACAGAGGAAAGAATACAATGTAAGCCCAACTTTCCAACTACATGTCCCCGTCCATTGCTCCCCAGCAGAGCATAAATACCATCAAAGACCTGCGACACAGCGCAGGTTGTTACCTCCAAACCAGTGTTCAGTCTGCTGCCTGCCCCTAACAGCAGAAACATATCTCACAACAACCCTGAAGCCTTGTCCCGTACACATAATTAATACTGTGGGCTAAATTAATGCCCACCGTCTCCTCAGCTACTTCTTTATAACAAATATTACTTCTTCCTGATTCCAAATGACCAAACCAGGGGATTTCCCATTTTATTTATTTATTAATACTGCGTGTATGGGCGTACAAGTGCTGCAGCACAACTGTGGAGGTCAGAGAACAACTTTAGGGAGTCAATTCCTGCCTTCCACCAGGTGGGTTCCAGGGACTGAATTCAGGTTGTCAGCCGGGGCATCTCACAAGTCCTAGAATTTGATGATTTTATTCACTAATAAATAAAACAGATTGATGGAGTACTCTTTTTAAAGCTATAAGCCAGGCATGGTAGCTCAGACTAGTAATTTCATCACTTGGAGACTTAGGGAGGGGGACTGTTTTGAGTTCAAGCCTAGCCCGGGCTACCTAGCAAGGGCTTGTCCCAAAATTACAGAACCAAGGCCCCAAAGTTAACTTTCCCCAGTTCTGTGCTCTTCCTGTCGTCCGCCCCCCCCCCCCCTTTCCCTGCCACAATCTCTCCTCTGTGGATCAGGAATCTGTATGAAAAGGTTCCCACCACTTCAGCTTTTTCCTCTCTCTTACGGAAATCCTTTATCGTACTTTCGTAAACACTTAAGGAAAACAGATTTGCCCATTAGTCACCATGGTCCAGCCTGTGACACTAATTTATATTGGGGCCAATCAGCAATGAGGCCCGCTTCATTCTTCTTTTATTTACTATTTTGTGTGGATGGGTGTTTTGCCTGCATGTATTTCTGGGCAGCACATGGATGAAGTGTCATCAGAGGCCAGACAAGGCCGCTGGATCCCCTGGGACTGGAGTGACGGAGGCTGTAAGCAGCCGCAGAGGCACTGGGGCTCAAACTCTGAAGATCGGCCAGTGCTCCTACCTACCGAGCCATCTCTCTAGGCCCCAACTTCATCCTTAAGTCAACTCGGTTGAAATACAGCACCTGGTGATCTTTTTTAAAGAGTTATTTTTATTTTTTAAGCATGTGTGTACAGACATGTTCGTATGTGTGTCGGTGGAGACCAGAAGAGGGAGTCAGATCCCCTGGAGCTAGAGAAGTTAGAGGTGTTGTAGTTGCCTATCTAAGTGCTGGGAACCAAACTTGGGTCCTCTGCAAGAACAAGTGCTCTTAAGCACTGACCCATCCCTCCAGCTCCACATTTTGAGACAAGGTCTGCTATGTAGCCCAGGCTGGCCTTGAAATCATAGCAATCCTCCTATCTCACCCTCTCAATTCCTGGGATTACAGATTATAGGCATGTATATGCCTCCCACCTGGGCTAATAAGTCTTTAAACGCGTCTTTATATTGGAGTGATGAAGTACTAGTTAGAAAAGACATTGTCTGGACCAGCAAGATGGCTCAGCAGGTAAAGGCTCCTGTTACCACACCTGGAAACCCGAGTTCAATCCCTGGGGCCCACGTGATGGAAGGAGGGAACATTGTCACAGCTGTCCTCTGACCTCCCTCCACACTCATGTGTGACACTCCCACATTCCACACACAAACACAACTTTTTTAAATATCCCTTTATAAAGCAGTTCAATAGACAAATACCCTTAGAGTGTGTTGCGTGAAGAATACTCTATTAATATTAAGCAAATAAGTTCTTGTACTAATATTTCCAGGGATAGCATTGCCCATTCTAGGGTCAAGAAAGTACTGTATTTCAAACAATTAAATGAAGGGGAAACATCCCCTTGGCCTTTAAAGGTAACAAGAAAACTAAAACAGGTCATTGGTTACTGATTATATCTTCAATTTTGCCAGTGAACTTTGATAGTGATCTCATTGGGAAAGGGGAAAGTTTAACACAATCAAATTAAAATCAAGTATTTTTAGAATTTAAAGGCACTGCCAAACCGGTGTGGTTCATAAGACAGTCCATCCACATTTAAAATGGCTCCACACTAGTTTTTAAAATTATTTCGCCAGGCAGTGGTGGCGCACGCCTTTAATCCCAGCACTCGGGAGGCAGAGCCAGGCGGATCTCTGTGAGTTCGAGGCCAGCCTGGGCTACCAAGTGAGTTCCAGGAAAGGCGCAAAGCTACACAGAGAAACCCTGTCTCGAAAAACCAAAAAAAAAATAAATAAATAAATAAATAAAAAATAAAAAAAATAAAATAAAAAATTATTTCTACTTCCCTGACAGTTAATTAGCTTCTAGATTCAGAACATTTAATGGAAGCAGATGTAGTAAGAACCACGGCAGATATTTTCACAAAGCACTCACATCTACATCAGCTGTTCGTGGAGTTGATTCACTACTGTAAAGATTTGCTTATAAAAGCCAGACGATGACACTAATGGATGAAACCAGAGAGAAGGGCAAAGTGAATTCTTATGTGAGATGACAGTGACAGATCTTATTTCCTGTTCCATAGCCAGATGTCCACTTATAAGAAAGGCAAATAATTCTTTTTGTTTGTTTGGTTGGTTGGTTGGTTGGTTTGGTTTGGTTTTTCGAGACGGGGTTTCTCTGTGTAGTTTTGGTGCCTGTCCTGGATCTCACTCTGGAGACCAAGCTGGCCTCGAACTCACAGAGATCCACCCGAGTGCTGGGATTAAAGGCATGCGCCACCACCACCCAGCAAGGCAAATAATTCTTGAACAAGTGGGACGAGGTGGCACGCACTTGCAACCCCAGCACTGGGAGATGGAGCTGGAGAAGCTACAGTTCCAAGCCAGTCTGGACTAGACAGGGAGTCTCAGAAAATTAAAAATACATTGAAACAAAAATGGGGCTGAGCCAGTGAGATGGCTCAGCTGGTCAAGATGCTAAGCCTGACGACCTGAGTTCAATCCCTGGGACCCACATGGGTACAGAGAGAAGTGACTCTGGCATGTTGCTATCCAACCTCCATCTATGTGCCCAGCACAAACACCCAATAACAGTAACAAAGTAAAAGAAAGAGCAGAGGGTGAGGGTCAGGAGCTCCAGGTCAGCCCTGAGCTACATGAGAACCTGTCAATAATAATAATAATAATAATAATAATAATAATAATAATAATAAAAGATAAAAACCTAACTAAATAAATGAAGAACATTTACACTGTTTCTTTACCTACCTCCGCCTCTGCGGCCAACTGCCTCTTCTTGGCTATCAACTGCTTCATGGTAATGCGACCTAAGGAAAATAAAAATAACCGAATGTTTAAAACGGAGCTTTACGTCGACTCTCAAGCAGCAATAAACCATGAAGTGGAAAGCAAACAAACATAAAGATGAATGCATACACTCGGTGTACAACCCAACAGTGCCCTTTAGGAGGAAGCACGAGCAATCTAAGCCGCTCACAAACACAGTTATGGGTCCACTTCTGGTAATGTGAGAAATCGGGTCCCAGAACAGATCTTCACTTGAGACTCTGAAGATACTGAGTAAAGTATTAAGGATGAAAAAACTTATTCTTGAGGCTTATTGTTGGGGTGGAGGGTTTAAGGCTCTGTGGTTAAGAGTGCTTGCTGCTCTTGCAAAGGACCCAAACTAGTTCCCAAGACCCAAGTCAGGCTGCTCACAACCGTCTGTCCCTTTCTCCAGGGCATCCAACACCCTCTTCTAGCCTCCCAGGGCACCTGCACTCACATGTGCATATACACTCATACATAAACACAATTAAATTTAAAAAAAAAAATCTTAAAGACTCATTGCAAAGCTGGTCCAAATCCACAGGAACAAAAGATAGAATGAAGCTAGAACCCTAAGGTATATGTGACAGGCACATGGATTCTTGCCAAACGCTAGAAAACTGTCGCACACTGGCTGGTACACATCATGTGGTCCTCACACAGAACAGCACCCAGCCTTACAGAATGGCGAAACCTAGGGCCTGTTACAGCTAAGAACCCATACAACCACATCCTGGGGGTCCTGAACAACACAGAAGGGAACAAAAGGAAACGTGTCTGTCTCTACTTCAAAGGCAGGACAGTCTCCCTGAAAACTTGCAACACTTCAGTGGATTTCGCAACCTAAACTTTTGTTATCTCAAAAACCTTAAAGTGTGTTCATTTGAAAGCAAATTCAAGCTGTGTCCCCAGACTGCCAACAGATAAGTACAATGCCTCCCAGGAAGGTCACAGAATCAGCCAAGGCCTTCAACAATTCTAACAGATAAAGAGTTCCAAGAACAAAGGAGAAGCTCCGGGTCACAGACCTAAAACATTTGAGATATCAAAACCACAAGAGAAGCAGCAGGGGCAAATCGAAGGGACGAGGGTCAGAAAACTAAAGCACTGTCGTGTAAATAATTTACTTATTTAGAAGGGGCTTCACTGTGTATCCCTGACTGGCCTGGAACCCACTATGTAGACTGGGTGGGTCCACCACCTGCCTCCGCCTCTGCCTCTGCCTCCTGAGTGCTGGGATTAAAGATGAGAGCTCCTGGGCAGCCATGAATACAAAGAGGGGAGAGAGAGAGAGAGAGAGAGAGAGAGAGAGAGAGAGAGAGAGAGAGAGAGAGAGACAGAGAGAGAGACAGAGAGAGACAGAGAGAGACAGAGACAGAGAGAGAAAGGAGAAAAAAGAAAATTAGGCTTGCAATGTTTACTCTTCATGAATAAGTGTTAGCTAACATTGATAAACCTACCACACTTGACAGACACATCTAAAGACTGTTCCTAGGCTGTACTACATTGGTTGTTGTACCTGTCTAGAAAAAATTCTTTTGGTCAGTGAGACAGATCACAGGTAAAATGTCTGCCTGCCACCAAGCTTGAGGACCAGAGTTCAAGCTAGAAGGAAAGAATCGACTCCTGAAAGTTTCCTGACCCTGAGGTTTTACACACGCGCGCGCGCGCGCGCGCGCACACACACACACACACACACACACAAATATAATCTACAGCCTATTCCTTGAGGTATCAAAAATTTTACTTGAATGTGTTTTGAAAACCTCTCTCTGTTCCCCCTTTTCTTTGCTGATTTTCACCAGACCTGTTACCTAGGACAATCCTGTACTTTATTACCACGTCAGAACTCAGGTGACAGTGACACTGTGACGACATCAGTGTATCCGTCCCAAACCCACCCTGTATACATAAAACTCTTCCTTTAGACACTTAGAACAAGTTCACAAAGGGATTACAATACTCAGAAGGCCTACAGGAGCACGGAGTGGGGTGTGTGTGTGTGTGTGTGTGTGTGTGTGTGTGTGTGTAAGGAACTATGACAGAGTCAATATTTGAGCTAAGAAGCTGGGAGTAAATAGTTCAGTGGTAGAGTGCTTGGGCTAAGACCCTGAGTTAGACCCCTCCTAGCAATGCAAATAAAATAAAATAAATCATATCACCATATATATGGTATATACACATGTATATATTGTATATTTTTATTATATGAATATAATTACAGGTATGTCATGTATATATGTATAGATCGATAGGATTGAGTCTCAAATGATAAAGAAAAATGGTAGTAAGTATATGCTAAAAAGATTCTTCCAGCAAAAAAAGGAAATAGCATAAAGACTTGTTAAGATTCCTGGGAATTTAACCTGGATCAAATGCCAAGCTCTCATTGCTTTATAACATTGTATTTAATATGATTTTTGCCAAAAGGCAGATATTATACTTATTTTCTAGGTTACCAGTTGCATGGTAAATCAGTGCTGTCCAAGGTGATACTCATTAACTATATTTGAGGCCCAGGCTGGCCTCAAATTCACAGTAATCCTCCTGCCTCAGTCTGGATTACTGATACAGGCCATAGTGCCCAACTAAGTAACTTTGTTTTGTTTTCAAACAGTAGCTTACATAGCCCAGGTTAGCCTTGAACTCCTGATCTGCCTGTATACAGTTCACAGATTCTAGGATTATAGATGGTGACACCATACCCTGTTTAATAATGCTTCTTAAAAGTCACAAAATAAAGGCTGGGCAGTGGTGGCACAAGCCTTTAGTCCCAGTACTTGGGAGGCAGAAGCAGGCAGATGTGTGAGTTCAAGAACCCTGTCTCAAAATAAAACCAGAAGTTACAAAATAAGAAAGACTTCTAGGTAAGTTGGCAGGCTGGAATTTGCTTCTGTGACACAGTACAAAAGAATCAAAATAAGAAAAAAAAACAGGAGGGGGGCTCTGCAGAGATGGCTCAGTGGTTAAGAGCACTTGACTGCTCTTTCAAAGGTCCTGAGTTCAATTCCCAGCACCTACATGGTGTCTCACAACCACCTATAATGAGATCTGATTCCTTCTTCTGATGCACATGAAGACAGAGCACTCATACACACAACATACATGAATAAATAAATCTTTAAAAAAGAAAAACACAGACTCTATTTTAGAAAGGAAGAGTGTCAGAAATCCTTCAAGTGTGGTAGTCAGCTGGCAAATGCAGAGTCACAGGAGGTGTGGCTGGGTGTTGGCTACACCTCATCCAGAAGGTAAACCAGGAAGCCTGGTGGGAAGAAACCCGCAGGCGGCCAGCCCACAGGCCGGGGGCCAGCTCTCACAAGCCTCAAACCCATCTACTGGCCTTGCTGAAACTGTCTCTGGCAGGACTAGTCAGCAGCTGAGAAGTGCAACCCGAGGCTCACAGAGCTGGGGTGGAGTGCTATCTTAAAACCAAGCTGAGGGGCCCGGGGGTGGTGGCAGGTGAATCTGAGTTCAAGGCCAGCCTGGTCTACAGAGTGAGATCTAAGACAGGCACCAAAACTACACAGAGAAACCCTGTCTCGGAAAAAACAAAAAAACAAAAAGAAGAAAGAATCATTTGAAAGCCATCTCCACGTCTATAGGATAGTTAAGCTTAGGAATTTTGAGAGAGTAGGTTTTTTTGTTTTGTTTTTTGTTTTGTGTGTGTGCACGCACGTGTGTGTGTGTGTGTGTGTGTGTGTGTGTGTGTGTGTGTGTGTGTGTTTTGAGACAAAGTCTCAGTTATCTGAGGCTAGCCTCAAACTTGCTATGTAGATGAAACTAGCCTTGAACTCCCGGTTCTCTTGTCTCCACCTCTGTTGGCAATTGCACTCACACATGCACATATCCCTACATACATACATACATACACACACACACACAAATAAATCTTAAAAATAAAAATTTCAGCACAATTAAAATTTTCTATAAAGGTTGCTGACAGAGAGAGTATGTCCCTTGAAGAGACCATTCCAGTAAGAATGTCCGACAGTCCGGGTGGTCACACATGACTTTAATCCCAGGGCTTGGAAGATAGAGGCAGGCAGCTCTACATAGCTCTACACAGAATTCCAGACAGCCAGGGCTACAAAGAAACCTGGTCTCAGAAAACCAGTAAAGGCTTCTTAAAGAGCACCAGGTCACACTTAGGACCACAGGCGCCTTTCCTAGATGTAAGTATGCACTGTTCTGGTGCTCTCCAAAACAAGAATGTTTTCACAGTGAAAACAGGTCTTCACTCTTTGAGCAACCTTTATGACCAGTGGTTTTACTTATCAGATTGTAATCATACCTAAGGCACCTCAGGAAACTACATGATCTCATTTACTGGAAAAGAGGAGGCAAAAGTGCGAAGAAACTCTCTGAAGGACTACGTCAGCCGGAGATCACAGATAAGGAAATAAGAAGCTCTTGAGAAGCCCACAGTACCCTCAGGCATGTACGACCCTCTCCCTGAGTAGCCCTCTCTACTCTGGGTATTTGCTTTGGAGACAGTCTCACTGTGTAACCCTGGCTAGCCTCCCTGCCTCTACCTCACATACATACAAGTACTGTTTTTATTTTAGATTTATTTTATGTGTATGAATGTCTTGTCTGCATGTATATCTGTGCACTGTTCAAATATATGCCCGTGCACTATGCACATGTATGTTTGTGCACTGTGTGTGTGTGTCTGTGCACTGTGGCGCACCTGGCACCTGAGGAAGTCAGAAGAGTCAGATTCCCTAGAACTGGGGTTAGGATGGTCCAGAGCCATTGTGAGGAGCTGGGAACTAAACCCACGTCCTGTGCAAGAGCGGGGAGCATTCTCAAACACTCAGCCATCTCAGTTCCTCCAGAATTATTATTATCTTTCTTGTTGTTTGAGACAATGGGCTCACTGTGGCTTCACAGAGATCCACCTGCTTCTGCCTCCTGAGTGCTGGGACTAAAGGCAGTGCCACTACACCTGTGGAATTTATACAGTGAAGTTTAATGAAGTCAGGCATTTGACCACAAAACCCAATCAGTACCATCTACAGGCTCTTTCATCCTTCACACCTTGGGACCCCCAGGAGGAGATTCTGACTCAGAGTTCAGGCTGCTGTATTGGAGAGTTTCTTCATTTAGGGGTGATTCTCATTCATATCCAAATGATAGGTGCCACACTAAAAGCCATGTCTCAAGCTGGCTACGATAGTGCACACCCATGATCCCAGCCCTCGGGAGGTAGAGGCAGGAGGATTAAAAGTTCAAGGCCAACTTCAAGTACATAACAAGTTACAGCCCAACCTGGGCTACATGAGACCCTGTCTCAGGGGGTGGAAAAAAGCAACTAACTAAATAAAAGCTGTATCTCAAGTGTGAACCTGTATATGAACCACCAAGAATCCTATTAAAACGAAATTTGTACTCAGTGCATCTGAGGTGAAGCAACCAGCTCCTAGGTTGGCCTGGTTGTTTAGCCACAGCGAAAGGCCTTCAAGCCCTTGAAATTCCAAGGTCACAGCTTACTCATCCAGATTCCACAGATGTTAAAGTGGAGAAACACACTTAATTTTCCAGTCAGCGTTACCTTCACCAAGACAAGGAGGGTGCCGCACTTCTTAATTTAAGCTAAACAACGAAATAACAGCTGTATTAAAACCTAGAATGAGGGGTTGGGGATTTAGCTCAGTGATAGAGCACTTGCCTAGTAAGCACAAGGCCCTGGGTTCGATCCTCATCTGTGGGGAAAAAAAAAAAAAAAAAACCTAGAATGATTCCAACTCATGGCTGTGGATCTAGCTCAACAGATTGTTTGCCAAGCAAGCAGGAAGGCCTGCATGAAAACTGGGCATGGTGCCGAATGCCTCTAATCCCCACACTCCGAGACTGAACCAAGACTATGTAGAAAAGCCCTCTTGGCAAAACAAAAGAGCTTTTTAAAAAATGAAATATAAAGAGAATAGTATGTGATGATGATGGTGGTGGTGATGATGATGATTACAGTTTCAATAACACCGCTTCTGTCGCTAAGAAGTACTAACATTAGACAAAAATAAATGGAAAACTAATTTGTGGGAATCCAGGCAAAGGAGACAACCCAGACTATCACCATGAATAATGGAGAGAAGGAGAATGCTTCTTTCCAATGCTGGCTCATCCTCCTTTGCATAGACTGCACTCTTAATAGCACAGTGGAACTCGACCAAGTGCAATATGTCATAAATAGCTAACAGAGTCTGTCAATAACCCTCATTATACCAACTAAACAGCCTCATTCACAGTCCTGGTGCGATCGGGCTGCCGATACTTACAATTAAGGTACAAAAGGTTAAAGAGAGAGCCTCTTTATGAAAAGTCTGAGGATGCCAAAGACAACCGGTCTCCAGAAGTCCCTCCTCTATTTGTTAACCAAACATGTCTCGAGTTTCAAATCCCTATGAAAGCAAAACTATACAAATGTCACCGCAAAAAATAAATATCCTGATGCAATAGGTGACATCATGGGGGTTGCATTTCTGAATCTACCATTCTTAACCCTCAGTCTCGACCTTAACAAGCACTGTATTATACTCTTCATACACTAAGCAAGTAATAAATGCCCTAATTTCTCCCTCTCTCCTAAGACTTATACAGCAGTTCAGACCCTACTCCTTATTCAATTTATATTCATTATATCTATTATAAGGATAACTAGTAACTTATGAGATTATACTCATTTTTAGTAATTCAATTATGTGCATTTTGGTTTGGTTTGGTTATGCTGGGGAACAAACCCAGGGTCTCCTCAGTGAATTACATCCCCAACTCTGCATGATTTTGAGGGCTTGCCACTCACCTAACTCGAAGCTCCATAAATTCAAACACACATGTATTGATCATTACTATAACCAAGCATCCAGCAGGACATTTCAATAATTACTGATAGGCTAGGCTGGTTGAATGAATGAATGATATCTAAAACACAGTAGAAATGTTTGTTGAATTAACTTTTATTTATTTACTTTTGTGTGTACAGATGTGTACTGGGTGGCTTTGTGTGTCAACTCGACACAAGCTAGAGTCATAAGAGGAAGGAGGCTCAGCCAAGGGGAGGCCTCCTTGAGAGCCAGTGGGGGAGGGGCCAGCCCATGGTGGGTGGGGCCATCCCTGGCCTGGTGGTCCTGGGTTCTATAACAAGGTGGGCTGAGTGAGCCAGGGGAAGCAAGCCAGTAAGCAGCACCCCTTCATGGCCTCTGCATCAGCTCCTGCCTCCAGGATCCTGCCCTGTTTGAGTTCCTGTCCTGACTTCCTTCGGTAATGAACAGCAACGTGGAACTACAAGCCAAATAAACCTTTTCCTCCCCAACTTGCTTTCTATTTTGTCGCAACAATAGAAACCCTAACTAAGACAAGATGTTTTGTCTGCATGTATGTCGTGTGCCCTGTGAGTGCAGGGCTCTCAGAGGCCAGACAAGAGCAGCAGAGTCCCTGGAACTGGAGTTACGGGAACCGCCATGTGGGTGCCGGGATTAAAACAAGTACTCGGAACTTCAGAACTCTCTCTCCAGCCCATCACTGAATCAATTAATACGAACTTACTCACTATCAGATACATACAACCACCAGCACACATCTGTAGTAAAAATCTGCAAGCCCTGCCCTAGAACAGTGAACTGTTTTTACCACTTTACCTCAGAAACATTAAAACCCTCACCATTCCTCTGTGTGTCCGAGAGACTTCCCTGCGCTTCATCTTGCTCAGGATTTTCACCAGATTTTGACAGCCGGCTTCTTAGTGACATCTTTTCTTCTCCCACCATCGAGCTGCCTAGGAAGGAACAGAGCCGGAAATAAAGACGCTGCATGCTCCCAACGCGAAGGGGTGACTTGCGGACAAGCTACTGTCCTGACCGATGGGTACACAGGCAAACTTCACTGCATACTGTAAATGTGCAGAGTTAACTGTGTGTCCATTAAAAATCTGAATAAGGTGGCGAATGAAGCTCAGGGGTACAGCGCTTGCCTCCCATACATGACATACATGACACCCTGGATCTGAACCACAGAATCACAAAAAGATTTCTTTAATTTCATTTAAAAGTTAAAAGCTTTGAACTAAGTATCTGGCTAGTTGAATTTCGTCACTACTATGCTTAAGAGAGGTGGAAACGGATGACATGTTATCTTTCTTTGACTTTAATCATTTTTAACACTTTCTGAGTATAAGATATTGCAACAAGTTTGAAGATATTGGCCGTTATCAAATGTTGGCTAGTTTCAACGCCCTTTTTGTTTGTTTGTTTTTTGGTTTTGTTTTTTGCATTTCTGAGAAAATTTTCTTGGCCTTTTGGATAAAATGTATTTGCCAGGAAGGATGCTCCCATCCTACTTCTGGAACCAGTGCGTGGCCTCCTCTTTGCTGATGCTGTGCTTGGCCCCAGCGTAGTCTGTTCTGCGATGCTGAAACCGGGCCTACCCAGCACCACGTAGAAGTCCAGGCCAGAGATCCCAATGCCTGGGTCATATTTGATGCCCAGATCAATGTGTTCTTGAATCCCAAAGTCAGTTTCCAGTATCTGAGAAGTTATTTTTCCATAACTCATACTCCCGCACCTTCAGGCCCCTTCTCCAGAATCTCTTCTGCCTTGGCTCCTCGGACAGTGCAATGAACAGCAATCTTCTCATTTCTCCCGATGCCAAAGGACCTGACAGTGTATCTAGCTTTGGAAAACACAGGTGTCTGGCCTGTGAGCTGCACCAACACCTTGGCCGCCCGGGTCAGTCTGTCTCCACTCTCCCCAACACAGACACTGAGGCAGAGCTTGCGGATGCAAAATTCCCACATGGGGTTCTCCTTTTCACCTTGATCTTGTGTCATGATGAAGAAAAGGAAAGAGAGAGCAGAACTTCCGGCCCGTGGCCTTGTGGGTCAGGAGGCCTCAACAGCCCTCTTTAAACACAGCCCCCATTCTCAATCAACAATACAGATGAACAAAACACTGAACGCAGGAAAACCTAAGAACAGCGGAAGAGCCAGGCATGGTGGCGCATGCCTTTAACCCCAGCAGGATCTTTGTGAATCTGAGGCCAGCCTGGTCTATCCTGAGTTCCAGGATAGCCATACAGAACAACCCTGCTTCAAACAAAACAAAGGAATATAGCAGAAGATGCCAAAGATATGTAATGAGAACGGTCCTCTGATTCCGAGCCGGAGGAACGCCATCTTTCCCAAGCCACCACTGAACTGTTCGGCAAGCCATCCTCCCCATGACTGAAGTGTCTTCCGAGACCACAGAAGGGCTATGATGAAGTACACATGCGAGTAACTTCTCCACAGCACACTTGTCTGTAGGGGCTGAGTCTGTAGTCACCCCTAGTGCGTACACCACGGCTGTCTGAGAGTTTCAGGGTGTGAATTGCAGTCACCTCTGCTGCCCTTCACATGGGGCACTGCTCTCAAGCTAGGTTTGCAGCCACTCTGTTGTAGATGTTACAACGTGGCTGGGTAAGGAGGAGGGCATATACATCTGTCTTTAGTTGTCCATAGCTCCTCAAGTAATCCCTAGTAAATTCTTTGTACCATCTAGATGAGCTTGAAGGAGGCATTCCTCAGGCTGCTGGTGCTATTCCGGTTTGGAGGCAGATGTTCATCTGACATCGCTCAGGAACAGTCACACGTGATACCACAAGTGAGAGCATGATTACCAAGGCAGTGGTGATAACTGCAAACATCTGGAGTTCGAAGAGAGGCTAGATCAGTAATAGAGACAATGGTTTCAAGAGAAGAGATATTCTTTGATCGAGCTTTGAAGGATGAACACTCCACGTGTGAGAAAGGGTTAAAACTGGAACTCTCGGGGCTGGAGAGAAGTCTCCTCCATGCTGACACTTGACGACAGCAGAATCCCACTAGTGGACAGCTTGTCTTTTCACCGGTAATTGAAGCAAAAGCTGTGAAGCTAGGAGCTGAGTCAGAGTCACAGTCACAGTCAGAGTCACAGTCATTTGCCCACGCGGAAACAGTGTCATGCGCCTTCCTCTTCTCAGTGATGACTGACAGGATGAAGTGAAACCCACTGACACTTTTCAATAATAGAATAAAAAGAAAAACAACTTGCTTTTGGCCTTTAGATACTCAACAAAGGCTAAGACAGACGTTTACCTCACATTCTAGGCAAAATTTAACTCAAAATGTAGCAAAGACCTAAAACTGGGGGTTGGGAGTCTGGGCAAAGTGTTTCCTTGTGCAAGTGCAGGAACCTGAGTTCCCCGGGTGGTGGTGGCACACGCCTTTAATCCCAGCACTCGGGAAGCAGAGGCAGGCGGATCTTTGTGAGTTCGAGGCCAGCCTGGGCTACAGAGTGAGATCCAGGAAAGGCGCAAAGCTACACAGAGAAACCCTGTCTCAAAAAAACAAAACAAAACAAAACAAAAAAACTGAGTTCAGATCCCCAGCACTCATTTCAAATACTGAATATGGGGCTGAAGAGATGGCTTAGTAGTTAATTAGACTGCTCTTGCAGAAGACTGGATTCGATCCCCAGCACCTACATGACGGACAACTCACATCCATCTCTAACTTTGGTTCCAGGGCACTCAATGTCCTCTTCTGACTCGTGGGCAGAAAGCATTCATATGATGCACACACATACATGCAGGCAAATCACTCACACATAAAATAAAATGAATAAATTTAAATCTAAAAATATACATACAAGCATGCACACATGCAAAGGAGAAACTTAGAAACAATTTGGTCTGGGCTATTGATAAAGATTTAAAAGTCATCTATGTAAAAGTCTGAGAGGAAACCATGGAACATCTAATTATCCCACAGAAATATTCACAGCAGTGGTAAGTAGGAGTGAACATTGAGGATTCCTTTGAAGGAAACAGAAATCAGAAATAAAAAGGGCACTGGTAGAGCAAAAAGGAGTTTTACAAGGGATAATGTGGGCTTTAAAATGGGCACTCAGGACAGGGGTGTCGGTGCATCCTTACAATTCCAGCACTCGGGATAGAGGCAGGTGGACCTCTGGGAGGTCTACGTAGTGAGTTCCAGGCCAGTCAGGGCTATAAAGTGAGACCCAGTCTAAAAAAAATAAACATAGGAACTCTTAGGGCTGAGGCGATGACTCAGTGGCTAACAGCACTTGCTGCTCTTGCAGAAGACCCAAGTTCAGATCTCATCACCCACAATGGGTGGGCAGCTCACAATCTCCTGTAACACTCTCTTCTGGCCTCCAAAGGATCCTACACACACAGGTGCATATACACACAGAGAAAGACATACACACACACACATATACAGGTGCATATACACACAGAGAAAGACATACACACACACACTCATAAAAATTTAAAAGACAGTAAAATAAACAAATTGAAAACTGAGTGTCAGGCTGGAGAGATAGAAGGCTTGGTGGTTAAGAGCACTTACTACTCTTGTAGAGACTCGGGTTTGATTCCCAGCACCCTCAGGGTGGCTCACAACCACCTGTAACTCCAGTCCCAGAGGATCTGATGCCCTCTTCTGGCCTCTACAGGCAAAACACCCATACATATAAAATAAACGATTAAAACTGAATGCCAAATTCAAGTTTATTACTCAAAACATGAGACAGTATACCAGTGCAATACTTATCAAACTAGAAAAAAAAGAAACAGCTTTTTTAAAAAATATTTATGCTTTATATGTACAAAATATTTGGATTTTTTTGAGGGGAAGGGGGGCAGGAGAGTGGAGTATCTCACTTTGTAGACCTGGCTGGCCTAGAATTTGCAAAGATCCTTCTGCCTCTGCCTCCAGAGTGCTCTGATTATGAGTGTACACCATCAGGCCTGGCTTTATACTAAGGTTTCTTGGTTTTTGAGTGTTTGTGTTTGGTTGGTTTGGGTTTCTCTGTGTAGCTCTGGCTATCCTGGAACTGTAGACTAGGCTGGCTTTGAACTCAAGAGATCAGCCTGGCTCTGCCCCCCAAGTGCCAGGATTAAAAGGTGTACATTACCACCAACCAGCTTCCATATATATTTTTAATTTCAGCATCTATTCAGAGATCCATTCAGTAACCAGGCTCTGTAGAGCTGATCTTCAATCCATGACACTTTCTGATACTGTTAATGTTCCAGCCACCAAGCTCCACTCCCTGATAGCCTCACACCACTTCTTTGATACCGCATTCCCCACCATGGTCTGATGATGAGCAAACCCACCATCCCACTTGACATCTCCACGTAGGTGTCCAACAGACATTTTGAAAATGACCCAAACTCAACTGTTGACACTCTTGTTTTTAGGGGACAGATCTTGCTCTATAGACCAGGCTGACCTTGAATATGAGGCAATCCTCCTGCCTCAACCTCCCAAGGGCGAGGACTATAGGTGTGCACCATCACACTCAGCCAGAACTACTGACATTCTATCCAGTTCCACTTTGGTCATCTCCATCTCGGTTCATAGTAATGGCAACCATTCTTTGCACAAGTTGTTTTTTTTCCCTCGAAACTTAGTCTTCCTCATATAATCCAAGATAAATCCATTTGACTCTAGACTCCTATTACACCTAATTCCAGTCGCTCCCCACATCTGCCTCCGCACTTCATTCAAAGCACTATTCAAAGGCCAGGCATGACTCACGCTTGTAACCCCAGCACTTGGGAGGCTGAGGCAGGAGAGCTGCCATGAGTTTGGGGACACACTGGACTATGTATTGAGATTCTGTCACACACAAACACACACACTAAGTAAAGAAATAAAAATAAATCTCCACTAACCACTGTGGTAATCTCTTACTTAGTCGCCCACCTGCTTCTAGTCCTTTTGTTTTTACTTTTCTTCTCCCTCTCAAACACAGCACTAGAATTACACTTTGTTAAAAAGGAAGACTGGGACCTCAGGGTGAACTTCAATCACAGTGCATCTGTCTAGAATGTGGGAGGCCCTCAGTGCAGCCCTCAACCCAAAAGACAAAAAAGTTCTCAGACAGGGACTTGATATTTATCTTGAGCAAGAGTAACTCAGAACCAAAGGGAAGGATGTGATAAAGAAAAGCAAGATCAGAGTGCCAGCAGCCAGCAGAGAGCTCACATACACAGCAATAAGGCCTGAAGACTCGCCTGACATGTGGGAAGAGATGAGGAAGATCAGATAAATTTACAAATGATTAGAGAAGTCTTTGAGGCGTGGCTGGCTAGAGGTGCAAGATCCCAAGTGAGTATGCTAACTCAGAAACACTAGGAATGCCATTATGCTAATTATAGGGAGAAGAATAGAAAAGCCCAAAATTATGTGTCTGTAGGCCAGCCAAGGTATAAAAGGCCAGCAGAACACACAAGTCTGGACTGAAGACAAGGATCTGGGATGCATCAGTGCACACTAACAGCTAAGGCAAGTTCACTGACAGCACAAACAGTTCAGGACATCTCCCAGGCAGGTCACCCAGGAAATACTCAGGCACTGTTTACATAGCATTTATTTAACATGCTAAGCAGTAGATACTAGCACACCATCTTATAGATGGTGAAGTAATTTCCCCAGTATTATTTATGAAGCACTTAAAACACGAACAGCAAAAAGACTTTAGCAAAGAGGTTGAAAGGAGAATAAGGAGCAAAGAATGCCATCGGGGGTAGGGGGGATGAGAGGATTCAGCCTCCAGGGTCAGGACCATGGAAAATTCAAGTAGAGAACAAACACAAAAAGAATGGTGTATGACATTTTTATTTGCATGGTTTTGTTTTGTGTTTATATATAATATATATAAAAGGTTATTAAAAAAAGGGGGGGGCGTGGAACTTGGGACATCTATTTCACAATGTGGAGATGAGCTAACAGTGGGTGGTTTACTAACTACATGTACAGCTGGTTCCAGAAAGGGCAAATGTATTGGAGTAGGTTGCAAAATGTGTTGAGGAACTGAAAATGGATCATAGGACAGTTCTCATAAGAGGCCCAGCAGCAAAAGAAAACAAGCACTGTCCACCGTGCTGGGCGCCAAGGGAGGTGCGCCACCAGCTCTCCACGCCACCAGCTCGCCACCAGCTCGCCACCAGCTTGCCACCAGCTCGCCACCAGCTCGCCACCAGCTCGCCACCAGCTCGCCACCAGCTCGCCACCAGCTCGCCACCAGCTCGCCACCAGCTCGCCACCAGCTCACGGATGGTCTGCACTCCTTTTCTATTGTTGGTGCTTTTGGCTTGTTTGGGGTTTTGTTTGTTGTTTGTTTTTGGAGGAGATAAGGTCTCACACTCTGTAGCCACGGCTGGCCTCACTCAAATCTGCCTGCCCTCTCTGCCCCAAAGTACTAGGCCTGACCCACCACAAAGGTTTCCACCCCATTTGCAAAGATGTATTAGATTGTGTGGTGGAACTATCTTCCTTTTAGGTGACAAAGTTGACCAGTGGGGCTGGCGGGATAGCTGAATGGAGAAAAATGCCTGCATGCAGCCTGGCAACCCAAGCTGAATCCCTAGAAGCCACATAAAGGTAGAAGAAAACTAACTCTACTAAGCAGTCCTCTGACCTCCATACTCACAGTGTCATGTGTGTATATGTGTACACACACACGCACAACCAATAAAATACAACACACTGATTAGACAAGAATGTAAGAAACCAATCTGTACAGGGAAGTTACGTAATGTTCTGTGGTAAGCATCTCCCTTGTCTCCAGAAAGCAAATAAAAGGAATTAGAGAAATAAATGATTCATGTCCCAAAGAAATGTCAACTTTAGCCTGCCTCCAATGTTCTCATTAACAAAGATTTCAAAAGAACCTGTAAATCTGTATCACAAATAAATACTGGGTATCTACAGCAGGTGAATGACTCCTACATCACCCTAAGGTTCAGGGGAAAAGAGAAACCACTGTGATAGAATTTACAGTCCAACCCTGGATACAGTGGTACACACCTGTGGGGGAAGCAGGAGAACCAGGGGTTTAAGATCATTCTCAGTTACACAATGTCAGGCCAGCCTGGGCTACATGAGAGCCTATCAATAGAAAGAAGGGAGGGAGGGAAGGAAGGAGAAAAGGAGGGGGGGAAATTAACAATCCAAAGCATAATGTCTTCATCTTCTCCCCTCCAAAAATGGTTCGTCCTACCCTACAACTCTTTCACGTAACTACCAGAATGGGTCAATTAACAAGACTTGGGCAAATTTTATTTACAGCTGAGTTTATTTTACTTACAAATGATTAAATATAACTAGTTATTCGATGTGGGGGAAAAAAAAAACAACTTAAGTCTCCTGTCTGACAAATGGAACTTCCATAGGAAACAGTCACTCTCCCTAGTTAATGTTTTCTCAAAGTTCCTTCTTTGGCCCTCCAGCTCTTTAGTTCTGTTCCAGCCAGGTACTGGGCCAGACCCTGAGAAGACAGAAAAAAAAGATAGTCTAGCCTCATGAAATCCACTAGAAAACAATTAAGGCATCTACTTGCAATAGCTGATGGACTAATTGCTGGTAAGAGGCAGAGTGCTAGCAGGCTTATACTCACGAGTGGCTGCTGAGTGGCTCGCACAGGGAAGTGATCTTTCGTTTGAGGAATGCTTAGGGGTGGGAGAAGGGGAAAGAGCAAAGAGCACATAGCCTGGGGCAAATGCTCCAGGAGATAAGAGGAAGCTTTCCAGGGACAGGAAAGGAAGCTGGAGCTCGGCGAACCGGGCCCAGGCTTGAAGACCGCAGGAGCTCAGGCACTCAGTACCTTGGTCTGAGTCCTAAGGGAACGTGAAACCCCTGACCAGTTCCAAGCACGTGACACACTAAGCCGTGTGCTTCTCCACGTTTACTCCGCTTACTCTTCGCTGCATCAGAGCTCTTTGCAATCCCCACTCGCGTGCTTGTCTGAGCTGGCTTTTTAACGAGTCATTTACATGTCCCACTTTAAAGCAAACAAGAGAAAAAAAATATTCAAGTTGGATTCTGCATCAAGGAAGAAGGCAAGTGGTTTGCAGGAAAAAAAGTGGCAACCACTTAAATATTACAGTGACCAACGACTTTTACAGAAAATGCAGAGAATGGAGCTTAGAGTAATCTCTCACAAATGCATATATATATATATATCGCTTAAGTTACATGCATATTAACACTTAAAATCAAAGACAAACTTAACAACTCCCTCCTGCTACTTAAAAACAGAACACGAGCTTGACTAAAGGTTTTGGCGCCCCGGCCCATATGGAGACTGGTGTCTGGTAGTGCCATCTTTCCCCTCACACACATCTCCCCCGCCCACATCAGGAAAAAAAACTGACTTCCTGAGCGCATTTTTTGATGTCGCTTTTCAAAGAATGCGATGACTTCTAATTCTCAACTTTCTTTACTACTGACTGGCTCGAGAGAAGCCACATTGATTCGGGGGACATCAAAACCATTACTGATATTGAAAAGGATGGCGATGGGTAACTTTCCCGCCCTCCCCCGGCGGCGGCCGGCAGCGTCTCCGCGGGACAGTCTGGCCCAAGCCAGGCCCGCAGAGCCGGAGCGGCGCCGCCATCGCAGTCCCCCTTCCTCTCGGGCGCAGGGTGGACCTGGACTGGAAAAAAGGAGGAGGAGGGGAGCGGAAGCTGGGGGTTACCTGCGGCCCGAGGGCAGCGGCGGCGGTCCGGGCGATAGGTTGGACAGCCGCGGGAGGGTCGCTGCGGAACGATGTCCCGACGCGGGTCCGCAACGCCACCAGCCCGGCTGCGGAGGAAGATAAAGCGCTGGCCCCCACCCCCCGTTCTCCGCCCCAACCTCCCAGCCCGCGGCTGCGTCACGCGCATCGCCCCGAGCTCCGGGATGCCATTGGTGGTCCTGCGGCGCGGGGCAACGCCCACTGCCACGCCCCCTCCCCAGCGCCTGGGTACCCGCGGCGCTTCTCCAGCTACCGAGTTTTCCGGCTCCACCGCGACCCTCCTCCAACTCCTTCTCCTCCTCCTCCTCCTCCTCCTCCTCCTCCTCCTTCTCCTCCTCCTCCTCCTCCTCCTCCTCCTCCTCCTCCTCCTCCTCCTCCAATGTGGCTGAGAGGGGACCGAGTCAACTTCCTGAGAGTCCGAAAAGGCAGCCTGCGTGGTAGCGTGGGACGAGGGGTGTCTGGCGCTAACGGGGATCTTGAAACCGACCGTTAAGGAAGGAGGTAGAAGCAGTGGCTGAAAACCTGTTATAAGTCGCTCTGTGGTCTAAATTCTACTTGGCTGAGTCTGTCCTTTAGTAACACACAAACTAGAAAAGGCAGAAATGAGTCACTGGAAGTAATGGGACAATCTAGTAATTTAAAAAGCATCCTTGGGAATAAATTTTAAAAAAACTGATAGGGGTAGATTTGGGACATAGATAAAACAGTTTAGGCCTTGGACTTCTCAAAAGCAAAGATGTGGGTGAATTTAGGATAAAGAAGGGTGAGAGAGAAAGCTAAAAGAAAGAGACTGAAGAGTCCCTGTCGGCCTGCGAAATAATGTCAGGTAAACGGGCTTCCCTAGTCAGTCAGTCCTACTCTGTCGGGTTGACCATTCCTCTCCAGGTCAGAAGCCCTGAACAAATGTCTGACCCTTAAAGAATTGCCTGCTCGGCCGGGCGGTGGTGGCGCATGCCTTTAAGCCCAGCACTCGGGAGGCAGAGGCAGGCGGATCTCTGTGAGTTCGAGGCCGGCCTGGGCTACCAAGTGAGTTCCAGGAAAGGAGCAAAGCTACACAGAGAAACCCTGTCTCCAAAAACCAAAAAAAAAAAAAAAAGAAAAGAAAAGAAAAGAAAAAAGAAAAAAAAAAGAATTGCCTGCTCTGTAGACCTTTCAAGCAAGGAGTTCCATGCCTGCCCATAGCAAACAGCATTGCTCACCTTAGAGCTGGGCTCTGCAGAGATCTACCCAGTTTTTACCTCCTCTGGGACATTAATGCTTCTGTCAACAGTTGGGTAATAGCATTTGGAAGGGCTCTGCTGTCTGTGCTTTCTCCTCCTGTCCCCATTTGGGACTCAGGAGTTCACTTCTGTGGGGACTCTTATAACAACCTCCTTTTCACACCAAGAAGACACGTGCCTTTTCATTGTTTCATTTATTCAGTTTTTTAAAAAAAAAAAAAAAAAAAAAAAACTAAGCTGGGTAACACACTCCTGGGGGTGGTGGTGCACACCTTTGATCCCAGCACCCAGGAGGCAGAGGCTGGCAGATCTCTATGAGTTGGAGGCCAGCCTGGTCTACACAGTGAGTTCCAGGACAACCAGGGATATTTAAAGGGACCCAATCTCAAAAAAAAAAAACAAAAAAAAAAACCCAAAAAACAGTCTCTCAAGTGTGTGTTTCTAGTGGGGGAAAAAATAATCAGATAATTGCAGGTAGTGGTAAGTGTTAGGAGAAAATACAGAGTGGTCAGGGAAAGATGTGAAATAGTGCCGTAAGTAATTTAAAAGCTTTCCTGGGTTTTCATAAAACAGAATTTGAGGACATAAGCTACATACAATCAACCCCTTAACTTTCGTAAAGACAAAGGCATGGGTGATTTTTTTCTAGGATGATCTGAATTAAGACTTAAATAAGGAAAGGGAATTAGTTATGCAGCCATAGGCAGGAAGAACATTCTAGACAGAGGACAATGAGTGTAAAGGACCATATATTGAACAACTTTGGCTGGTTTGAGGAGCAGGAAGCTGAAGCGCACTTGGTGGGGGGTGGGGGGGAGGGACACACTGAGGTTGGATCACTGAGCAGGACCCAATCCTGGGTTTTTTGGGTTTTTATGTTTTTGTTTTTTGGATTCTTATTCATAAGTGCAAAAGAAAGAAAGGGTTGTGTTTGTTTTTTTTTTTTGGGGGGGGGGGGTGAACCATGGTCTCACTATGTAGTCCTGGCTGCCCTCTAACTCAGAAATCCACCTGCCTCGGCTGGGAAGGCCAGTGCCAACCTGCCTAGCCAGCTGTTTGTTGTTGTTTTGTGTTTTCATCTAGGGTTGTTATGTTACATTTTTAACCTGTTTTATAGAGAACGATCTCTGAAGAGTAGCAGAGACAGAACGAAGAGAATAAAGAAGTCATTGGGGAAGTATATGGTGTAGATAGTAGGAGTCACCTGCATTGGGGGTAGCTGCTGTGGAAATAAAAGATGAAAGAGTCCAGGGTACTTCCCTGGGGGGGGGCAGATGTGAACAAAGGTTGACTGGAGGTAACTCCAGGTCATTTCCTTGAGCAACTAGGAGGGTGGTGATAACATCTAGTGCAAAGGCGGCTAGAGAAACGCCAGATTCTCTGACTGGAACCCAGGTGTCTCCCCAACTGGCCTGTAAAATCTCCCATCCCTTAATCCTGCGATCAAGGCTTAGTTAAATCCTGCTAATTTCATCATATTCCAAGACACATTTACAGAACTTATAGCCAGTTGCTGGGGACACGAAGTTGATTGTCTCTTGAAGAGAGCGAACTAAGCCATTTGAAAACAGTGGAACAAATGTTACCATAAAAAGAAGCTTAAAGCAATGCCTGCCTGATAGGGTCATTGTCTTTAATAAGTCCGTGTTTTCAAGGCTTTCCCTACAGACCTTGGCTACCACTGTCACCGCTGCTGTTCTTCTGGATGTAGCAGGAGCAGGTGGCCTGGAGTAGAGGGGCGGGTGAACTTCTAAGTAGGAGAAGAGTGGTCTGGGAAAGGAAGGAGGAATTTTCAAAATAAAAGGAAAACAAGATCCAAACCCTTAAGATAAAAAGGAGCCAGATCCATGAAACACAGAGGTAGCAGAGGATCCTTAACTATAGGGCACTTCCTGAGAGGCAACAAGAGACAGAGCTGAATGTGTAAGCCAGTGTGTCTGAGACATTCTGATTCAGACTCTCATAGACAGTGGGGAGCCAGTGATGGATGTTAAGTAGGAGGGACTCGTGATTTAGAAGACCTTACTGGACAGAGATGCAGCTGGAGGTGGGTAGATTAATTAGGAGGGTGATGTGTAATATAGGTGAGATGATAAAGAGCCAGTTTAGGCAATGGCCAAGTGGGATAGAGAGAATAAGGAGAGAGATGAACGGGGAAAGGGTTGGGGATGTAGCTCAGTTGGCAGCCTGAGTGCCCAGCATATGAAAAGCCCTGGGTTTGATCCCCAGCACACTGCCAAGTCATGACAATGCTCACGCATCATCCCAGCATTGAGATAGAAGCAGGAAGATCGGAAATTCAAAGCTCTCCTTCAACATAGTGACTTTGAGACTAGCCTGGGCTCTGTAAGACCTTGCCTGTAAGAAAAGGGGAATTGATATTTGAAAGATGTTTAAAAGAACAGAATTAAATAATATTTTGGTTGTGGGAGCTAATTCAGAATTAACTTAGAAAGCAGGGCGGCGGGAATTAATACTGACAGAGGTAAGAATATATATCCTGGAGAAGGAGCAAGAACAAACTTTACTTGGGTTAATGTTTAAGCCACATTACTACACTCCTGCTAAGACCTGAAGGAACTGGACAAGAGGAAATCAAATTAGCCTTCATATTTCCTCTGGTTCAATCAACAGTGCATACTTACTACAGACAATAAAAATCAAATACAGAAAGGTTCAGGGGTTAGGGATTTGGCTCAAGAGAGGGCTTGGCTTACCTAGTAAGCTCAAGGCACTGGGTTCAGTCCCTGGGACCAGAAAAAAAGAAAAGTACAAATATAAAAGTCGGTTAACATTTTAATTAGAGATACAACTCAACTTTGAAGTGAAGGGAGTGAGCAGTGGTTTGCACTTAGGCTCTGAACCCCTTTGCCAGAACTTGCTAAGTTTTACAGAAAAGCCCCCAAAAAGAGAAAGAAATGAGACTTTAAAAATATGTAAACATTGGCAAGGGCATTTTGATGCGCGCCTTCAATCCCAGTGCTCAGGAGGCAGAGGCAGGTGGTTCAAGGCTGCCCTGGTCTGCATAGTGAATTCAGGCCAGCCAGGAAATGGAGGAACCCTGTCTCAAAAAAAAAGAAAGAAAAACAAAACAAAACAACAAACAACTGAAGATCTTAGTTCTTCAGAGGAACACATCTCCCTTAATGATACAAAATGAAAAGTAGATCAGTATCCCATCCTCAGCAGGGCACCATTGGTACTAAAACATACAGGGAAGAGATTCCTTAGGAACGAGGCAAGGGCCAGGTGTGATGGCAGGCGCCTTTAGTCCCAGTACTCGGAAGCGTAAGGCAGGAGGATTGCCATAAACCTGAGGCCAGACTGGACTACCTAATGAGTTCCAGACCAGCCTGGGCTAGAGTAAGAACCAGTCTCCCAATAACCGAAACAGAAAGTAAAAGAAGACAACCAAGTACACCAGAACGTAGGCACACACGTCAATTGACCCCGAGAACTCCGAGAGGGCAGCAGTTCTCTCTTGTTTTTTAGAAGCACCTAACACAATACCTATATGTCACATGCTAAATATATTGAATGAATTAATGAACTGGGCACGGTGGTTCACACCTGTAATGCCAACACTCTGGAGGCTGAGCTAGAAGTCCAAAGTGGACAACAGAGTTCATTTTAACTTAGCCTGAGCTACAGAGTGAGACTCTATCAATATAAATAAATAAAAGTAAAAAAAAACGAATCATTAAATTATTATTTCACTTTAAAAATAAAAAATCTTTTTAATGAATTAATGCAACTAACTGAATGCATTAGGGCCTGGAGTACGGGTCAGATGTGACGTCATTCCTTCCTTCTCTAGTGACTCAGTCATCTTGAAAGTGGTGTGTCACTTGTTTTCTGCCAAGAGATGTCTTAACATACAAGGTAAAGAGTCAAATCTCTAGCCAGGCAGTGGTGGTCCACTCCTTTAATCCCAGCACTCAGAAGGGAAAGGCAGGTGGATCTTTGAGTTCGAAGCCAGCCTTGTCTACAGAGCAAGTTCCAGGACAGCCAGGGCTGTTACACAGAGAAGCCCTGTCTTGGAAATATGCCCCTCCCCTCCCCCCAGAAAAAGAATCATCAATCTCAACCACCTTAACTCCATGAATTTTCTTGAAGTTTAAATAGCAAAGTATACTCTAGGCATGTTTATAGACATAATGGAAGTTGAAGATATCTACACACATGAGGAAAAATATCAAGAGTTCCTGAACCTTCCGTGAGGGTGGGTGTGGCCTGTAGCCTTCTAACTACCCCACGGACGAACGGAAGAGCTGGCACACTGCAAACCCAGTTCATCCTCTCTGATACCATCTCTAGGGGTGGCTTCCCTCAGCTCTTTCTCCAAAATTGACTGTGGTCTACCTCTGGACTTAGAAAGACATGCTGGGGCCAACAATGTCAAGTTTGCCAGCTAAGACATTAGCTATCGGTCACAAAACAAAAATGTCCTTCAGAGGATACCAGCTCTGAGTGAAGCTAACATGAACGGCACATGTCAGGTGACAGGGGGGTGACGGTTCAGTATCTGAAGCAGTGCACAGCTCTTGAGGGGGGTTTTGATAAGGAGGGGGCTATGGGATGTCTCTGAGTTCTGCTTAACTCTCCTCTAAACCTAAATCTGTGCTCATGCTTCCGGGCTGCAGAGATGCCGAAGCGTAGGTACTGCCCTTGCAGAGCCCCAGAGTTCAGCTCCCAGCACCTGTGTTAAGTGGCTCATAGCACCTGAAATTCCAGCTCTTGGGGATCCGATGCCCTCTGACCTCTGTGGATGCCTGCACTCTTGTGCACATACATATCCAACACACAGGCAGGCAGGCCTTCACATAATTAGAAGTTTGTTTGTTTGTTTTTTAATATTTAATTTTTTTAATTTTTATTTTGCAATACAGTTCAGTTCTACATATCAGCCACGGATTCCCTTGTCCTCCTCTCTCCCGCCCCCCTCACCTTCCCCCCAGCCCATCCCCCATTCCCACCTCCTCCAGGGCAAAGCCTTCCCCTCGGACTGAGATCAACCTGGTAGACTCAGTCCAGGTAGGTCCAGTCCCCTCAGTTTTTTTTTTTTTTTTAATCTTTCAAAAAGAGTGAAGAAAGCCAAGCATTGTGGCACACATCTTTAATCCCAGCACTCAGAAGGCAGAGTCAGGCGGATCTCTGTGAGTTCGAGGCCAGCCTGGTCTACAGAGCAAGATCCAGGACAGGCACCAAAACTACATGGAGAAACTCTGTCTCACAAAAAACAAACAAACAAAAAAAGTGCTAGCCACGTAAAACAGAAAATCCGGAAAGCAGCAACCTAGTGGGAGCTATAAAAAGTTCGGTAGCTCACCAGAAACAACAGAGCCAGAAAGCCATCAGATGGCATATTCAAGTTGCTGGAGGGTGGGGAGAACACCCATGAACCAAGAATTTTATAGTCAGAAAAAAACTCAAACGTACAGGCATGCCCAGATTATCCAAAACTGAGAGGATTTGTTGCTGACTGATTCACCTTGCAAGAAATAACATAAGAAAGACTTCAGGCTGAAAGCGAGTGGCACTGATTAGGAATTAAATCCACATTGGAAAACAAATGGTGGGGTGGGGATGGTTCCCCGGTTAAGAGCACTGGCTGCTCTCGCAGAGGACCAGGCTAAGTTCTCAGCACCCAAAAGGCAGATCACAACCATCTAAAACTCCAGTTCCAGCCATCTCATGCCTTCTTCTAGCCTACACAGGCAGCAGGCGTACTCATGCTACACCTGTGTACCAGCAAAACACTCAAACAATTAAATCTTTAAAACACACAAAGAGGGACTGAATGTGGTATTCCATACCTGTAAGCTCAGCACTCAGGCACAGGCAGGAGGATTTCTGTGACTTCCAGATTAGCCAAAGCTACATAATGAGACTCTGTCTCAAAAGCAAACACCAAACAAAACCAGGGAAACACACACACACTCACACACCAAATTAAGAAATAGGGAAGGGATGTGGGATACTTGAGACCTGGGCCACCTTCTGAGAAAGATCCCAAATTCCTATTCCTGGAATTCATGAAATCCAGCTACCTGTGCCTCCTGAGCGCTGAGATTATTTTCATTTGGTCACGAGAACCCTGTAGGTGCTTACCTGCATATACGTCTGTGCACCACATGAATGACTGGTACTTACAGAGGCCAGAAGAGGGAATCAGATCCGCTAAAATTGAAGTTATAGTTGGTTGTGAGCTGCTGTGTGTGTGCCAGGAACTGGTCCTCTAGAAAAGCAGGCAAGACTCTTAACCACTGAGCAATCTGTCATCTTCGAGTAGCCAGTATTATTAAAGGACTAGATTGCCTACTGAAATACATCTCCACATGAACACCTCTCTCTCTCTCTCTCTCTCTCTCTCTCTCTCTCTCTCTCTCTCTCTCACACACACACACACACACACACACACACACACACACACACACACACACACACGGGGAGGGAGAAATTAATATAATAAACATTTAAAAGAAAGAAAAAGGAGGTCCAGCCAGATGGTTCTGCAGGCAAAGCTGCTTGCTGATGACCCGAGATCAATCTCCAGATCCCACGACAGAAGGAAAGAATTGACTCCCAAAAGTGGTTCTCTGACCTATATGTGAGTGCTTATACCTACACACACCAAACACATAAAATAACTCTTAAAAAATTGAAAGTGAGAATAACAGAGGGGCATAAAGTATACCTATCTATATATGAAATTGTGAACCAATAACATTTTCAAAACATATCTTTAATAACTGGGGGGGGGGGGCAGAGTGAGACAAAAGCAAGATACCTCAGTGGGTAGGGCACTTGATCAAACCTGAGAACAACAGAGATCATCAGACTACATAGTAAGCCCTAACTGTACATTATCTTCTGGAGACATAGATGAAATTCAAAGATACATACAAAGGCCTTTCAAAGGATAGAAAGAAATACAGACTTAAGCCGGGCAGTGGTGGTGCATGCCTTTAATCCCAGCACTTGGGAGGCAGAGGCAGGTGGATCTCTGTGAGTTCGAGGCCAGCCTGGGCTACAGAGTGAGTTCCAGGAAAGGCGCAAAGCTACACAGAGAAATCCTGTCTCAAAAAACAAAAACAAAAACAAAAAGAAAGAAAAGGAAAAAAAAAAAAGAAATACAGACTTAATAGACTATAAAGAAGCCAGAGTAGCTATGGGGAGATACGATATCAGACAAAATGGACTTTAAGGCAAAAATAAAAATAAAAAAATGTAAAAAACCAGTCCAAGTGTTCTGTGCAACAGTTAAGCAGTGATACTATGAGACTCAGTAGCTCTACCCCTAGGAAGACCCAAGAGAGCTGGAAACAGGGCCACAAAAACACCAGTACAAGAACATCCAGACCTGTGTCTTGCACAACAGCAAGCAGGTGGGAAGAACTCAACATGTTGACCAGCTAAAGAGCAGACAAACAAGATGTGTACAGTGGAATACTATTCAGCCATAAAAAGAACCGAGCGCTATCACATGCTCCAACATGGATGAACCTTTGTTCCAGGCCAACTGAGAAGAGGGCTGTTCTTAAGAACCGCATACTAGCCGGGTGGTGGTGGTCCAGGGTTTTAATCCCAGCACTCAGGAGGCAGAGGCAGGCAGATCTCTGTGAGTTCGAGGCCAGCCTAGTCTACAGAGCAAGTTCCAAGATAGCCAAGATTATACAGAGAAACCCTGTCTTAAAAAAAAAAAATAGGCCGGGCGGTGGTGGCACACGCCTTTAAGCCCAGCACCTGGGAGGCAGAGGCAGGTGGATCTCTGTGAATTCGAGGCCAGCCTGGGCTACCAAGTGAGTTCCAGGAAAGGCGCAAAGCTACACAGAGAAACCCTGTCTCGAAAAACCAAAAAAAAAAAAAAAAAAAAAAAATAGGAGAGTCATATGTAGCACAAATTCTAATTGGTTTTAATAATAAAAACTCAGAGCCAGATATCGAGGTAAATGCTGAAAGATCAGAGAGACAAAGGAGCAAGCCACAGCCACCTCTAACCCCACCAACTCCTCAGCTGAAAAAGGGAGATTCTGTCTCCACAAATCCTCAGACTGAATGCCCCTGGGTCTTCAGCCCATAGGAGAGGCTGAACTTCTGTCTCCTCCGGCCTTATATCCGTTTCTCCACCCAGCCCTATCACTTCCTGCCTCAACCTTCCTAGTGAAGATTAAAGGCATGTGACTCCCAAGTGAGTCATCACCGCCTGGCTCCATTTCTCTTTTAGACTGGATTAATCTCGGGTAGTCCAGGATGGCCTTGAACTCACAGAGAACCGTCTGCCTCTGCCTCTGCCTCCCGAGTGTCAGGATTAAAGGTGTGTGCCACTACTGCCTGGCCTCTATGGCTAACTCTGTGGCTGGCTCTGTCCTCTGATCTTCAGACAAGCTTTATTTGTTAGAGCATATATAAAATATCACCACAGTCATTTATGGGATATACAGAAAAATTAACCAAGGGACAGGAGACAGAAAGCAGATCTGTATTTTCGTAGAGTTGGGAGAACTGGGAGGAAATGGGAGGTAACCGCTCATAGATAGCACTTCTCTGGGAAATGACAAAACTATTCCAAAATGACTGCAAGTGAAATTGCAAAACTCTGAATGTGCTTTAAAATTCATGAAACTGTACCCTTGAAAAGCATTTTAGATTTATTTATCTTATGTGTAAAGTGTTCTACTCACATGTATGTATGTGAACCACAGGCGTTCCTGGTGTCCCCAAGGAGGTCAGGAGAAGACACTGAATCCCCTGGAACTAGATTTATGAATGTTTGTGAGCCATTATGTGGGCACTGGGAACCAAACCCAGGACTTCTGTGAGAGCAGTAAGTCTTTTAACTGCTGAGCCATCTTTCCAGCCAGAAACCCTACATTTATTTGTTTGTCTGGTTTTATTTTTGTTTTTTTGAGACAGGGTTTCTCTGTGTTGCCTTGACTGTCCTGGAACTCAGTCTGTATATACCAGGCTGGTCTCAAACTCAGGGGTCTGTCTGTCTCTGCCTCCTGAGAGCTGGGATTGAAGGCATGTGCCACCACCGCCTGGGCTGGGGTTGCAGCTCTGTGGTAGAGTGTGTGCTCAGCATGTGCAAAGCACTGTGTTCAATCTTAAGCACCACAAAAGCTAAAACTATGTAAGATTTATTTGCTTCCTCAGCTCTATGGTTAAAGGCCCTTGCCCCATAAGCCTGACAACTTGGGCTAGATTTTTTTAAACCACAATAAAAATGGAAGGAGAGAACCAACTCTGACCACTACACATATACTGTGGCACACATATCCAGACACACACATCTATCTAACACACATATGACAATATATATATATATTTTTTTAAAGATTTATTTATTATGTATACAGTGTTCTGCCTACATATATGCTTGCAGGTCAGAAGAGGGCACCAGATCTCATTATGAATGGTTGTGAGCCACCATGTGGTTGCTGGGAATTGAACTCAGGACCTCTGGAAGAGCAGCCAGTGCTCTTAATCGCTGAGCCATCTCTCCAGCCCAAATTTATATATTTTTTTAGAAATCCCAACCAGTGGTGGTGGCAAAAGCCTTTAGTCCCAGCACTCAGGAGGCAGAGGCAGGAGGATTTATGTGTGTTCGAGGCCAGCCTGGTCTACACAGTGAGTTTCAGGACAGTCAGAGCTACATAGTTAGACCCTGTCTCAAAATAAAACAAAAAGCCCAATACAGCAGCATGCATCTGTGTTCTTTACCCCCCCCCCCTCCAGGATGGGAGGTGAAGACAAAGTCACCTGGAAGTCCAAGGACCAGCTACCTGGGGTCTGTAGCATGACAGAAACAAAAAAGACCCTGTCTCAAGAAGGCTAAAGGAGGGAATTAAGCTGGATAAGTTGTACTTTGGCACGCATGTACCTGCACCCTCCCCTCCTGCAAAGCTCTCAAAGAGCATGCATGCTCTTACCCATCTTGCCTTCCCTGCATGGTAGCTATCATGGTAATGGTAGGCAGGTGCTCAATAAACAGGTTTTGAATGTCACTAAATCACACGTATCAGAAGTGGGAAATACACTTCAGAAAGTTCTCTGAGCTTGGTGTGGTGACACATATCTGTAATCCAGGATCTGGAGGTAGAGGCAGGAAAATCAGGAGTTCAAAGTCATCCACAGCTGCGTGGAGAGTTCAAGGTCACTCACATCTGAAGTTTTCTAGATTTGGTGTATTTAAGAAATCCAACAGGTAAGCTGTTGAAACTCAAGTTTCTTGTCCTCAGGACACACAGTGCATGTGCAATAGAGAACAGTTACCCAATCTACAATACCAAACTGACTGTATACTCTTTGACACAATGTAGTACTAATATAGGTGAGAGAGCCACTGACTCAGAAGGGAACTGGCCAATGTGTGATAACGACACGTGTATCTTGGGATAACTTTTAGAGTGCAAAGTGGGGAGACATTAAATTTCATACCCAAAAGCCAGTCACCAAAACTGTACAACCTCCTTTGCAACATTGTAATAGACACTTAGGTGGAACCTGTAGTATACTACTCAGTTCCACTGGAGTCTATTGACATTACCAATAAAGAGGGGGGAGAGATGTCTCAGAGGTTAACAGCACTGGCTGCTTTTCAGAGGACTTAGCTTAAATTCCCACTACCCACATGGTGGCTCACAGCCATCCATAACTCTAGTTTCAGGGGATGTGGTCTTCTGGTCTCTTTGGACACTGCACACATGCACAGACATACATGTAGGCAAAACAACCATACACATAAAAAAATATTTTTTTTTGTTTTGTTTTTGTTTTTTTTTTTTGTTTTTTGTTTTTTGTTTTTGAGACAGGATTTCTCTGTGTAGTTTTTGGAGCCTGTGCTGGAACTCACTTGGTAGCCCAGGCTGGCCTCGAACTCACAAAGATTCACCTGCCTCTGCCTCCCGAGTGCTGGGATTAAAGGTGTGTGCCACCACCACCTGGCTTTTTTTTTTTAATAAATATTTTAAAAGAAGAAAATTTCCAATAAAAATCCAAGTGGCAATTCTGATTAGCAGCATAATCAATAACCGGGGATTTAGCTCAGTGGTAGAGTGCTTGCCTAGCAAGTGCAAGGTCCTGGGTTCGGTCCTCAGCTCCAAATAAAAAAATAAAATAACCATCTTGTTGGTTTTAAATGTGGCGTGTTTACCATGCGAGGAAAGGTCAGAGGCACAACAAAACCCAGAGGTAGAGCTTTATTGGGGGGGGAGGGGGAGACAGAAGAGAGCCTGGCCAGGCCTGGGGCAGAGACACGTGCAGGAGAGAGAGAGTGGGGGGAGGGAGAGCAGAAGAGGAGGGAGAAGTCTGTGTCCGGCTTTTTAAGGATTCCCCTGCCACGCATGCGCAGATTGTGTGACAGCGCTTGCTGCGCACCTTTGCGCAGTCACTCAGCGCACGTAAGACACCCCCCCCCCTTGCTTAGCTACTGAACTGCGCATGTGCAATCATATAGCTGGAGTGGCAGAATCCTAACACATCAATTAGAAATCTGAGGGCCGGAGAGATTGAGGGGTCAGCAGGTACAGCACTTGCCATACTAACAAGAGGGCTTGAGCTTGCATGATCCCCAGGACTGACATCGGCCTCTGGCTTCCACACATGCACACGCAGGTGAGCACACACACAAGGAATTTTTAAAAAATTAATTTGAATAAAGCTTGGGTGGCATGGTGATCCATACCTGTTATCCCAGCACTCAGCAGGTTGAGGCAAGAGGATTTCTAAAGTTCAAGGCCACCACGGGTTACATTGAAGGCAAGCCTGGGAGAAATAGCAAAACCCTGTCTTCAAACCACCCCCTCAAAAATTTTTTTTGGACTAAGATTTCCTACTAGGCTATTGGTGTTGATTAACTTGGGTCCTCCGGAAGAGCGACAAGTGTGGGGATGGAGCGATGACTCTGGTCACAGTGCCATTACTGTTCCAGAGGACCCTGGTCCAACGCCCAGCACCTACAGGGCAGCTCACAGCTGTCTATAACTCAGGTCCTCGGAGATCAGTCACCCTCTTCTGGCCCCCATAGGCACCAGGTTTGAAAGTGATGTGTAGGCAGGCATACATGCAGGCAAAGCACCCATTCACATAAAAATTGTAAAAGTTAAACAAATGCTCTGAACCACTGAGCCGTCTCTCCTACTTTCTCTTTCCTGATGGCAGACACCTTTAGAAGTTTCTTCTCGAGATTTGAGCAAGCCTCCGAGCCTGGATGGGTGAGAAAGCCAAGCAGCTTCTCAGTCCCTAGCTTCAAGGATCAAGGCCTATCCTCGTGAGCTGGAGACTGTATGAACAGGAAGTTATCACTGAAATGATATGCAAGGAGTACTTCAGGGATCTGATCCCTTTATGCACCTTGAGATCCAAACGAATAGGTGGAGAAGGCAACTAGTGGGCAATAGAATAATACTGGAACCATATCATGTTAGGAGGTGTCCCAGAGGGCTTGAAATAATGGCTGTGCCGCAGATGTTTCTGTATCTGCCCCCCTCCCTAAGGAATGTTTTTACTATAACATAAAGTTGGGGCTCGTACATTTTCATATTGAACTTTTTTTTGAGACAGGGTCTCACTGCGTAGCTCTGGCTTCCCTGGAACTCTCAGCCTGCCTCTGCCTCCTGAGAATTGGAACTAAAGGTGTGCGCCACCACACTCCTGGCCTTAAACATTTTTGCTAACCAAAACAAACAAAACAGCATTTCTTCTCAAACCTTCTTGTAGAGCAATCAACCACTTACCCAACATTTACCAATTCCTAAATCAGTTAAATATCATATAGTTATTAAATTTTTAACATGCCAGCGGGGCAGTAGTGGTGCACACATTTGATCCCAGCACTTGAGAGAGGCAGGCAGATCTTTGTGAATTCAAGGCCAGCCTGATCTACAAAGTAAGTTTCAGGACAGCCAGGGCTACACAATGAAACCCTGTCTCATAAAACAAAACAAAACATTTCAACATACCAATGTTTATCTTTTGAGAACCTTGCCTGTACATAATGTGTGTGTACATATGTTCTAGAACGTTCAGGTGTTCTGCCACATTGTTCCAAATGAAAAAAAAATCTGTCAAAATATATTAATTGTGCCAAAGGTCACACATCCCACTCACCCCTGCTAAAAACTAATCTCTCAGTAAACACTTATCTCTGGGAAAATATGCTATACCCTTTCTCTTACCTCCTGGACATTCTTGCATCAATTATGGTTTAGGAAACACAGTGGAGGAGTGAGAGATTAGATTTAAAAAGAGAAACAGAAGTCATTAAAACAGGCGAGGGCAAAAGCAGAAATAGAGGCGGGTGTGCACTCCCTAGCTGTCGATTTTGAGACTCGCTTTGGAAATTCCTCCGCTGACAAACTGTAACAGGTGAGAGATGATTTCTTTTCTTCAAAGGAGCTCCTTCATTCCACCTCCTGAGTGACTTTTATGTCCCCGACACTGGTTGAACATTGTCTGGGATCAGAAATGATGAAAGACACCACTCTGCCCTGAAGCAGTGTGGAAGCTAATCTTGAAACCTTTCTTACATGCCAATGGCTACCATGTTGAACAAAACATGCGAGGTACCAGGGAAATGGTGAGAGTTCAGAGAGCCAAAGAAGTTCAAAGTAGCACTCTGAGCTTGGAGTGCAGCTAGGGTGGCCATCTGTCCTGACTTACACTTACTGGTGTGGTGGTCACCTTCGTAGCTGTTACAGAATACCCAAGGAGACAGCTTAGAGGATGCAGGGTTTATTCAGACTTTGCCAGGCCACAGCTGGCTCCGTAGTTTCTGGGCCTGTGGGGGCATCATGGGTGGTGGGGAAATGGGGGAGTAGCCCATCATAACTCCACCCAGGTGTGTGGTGGAGCAGAGCTGCTCCCCTGGTGGTGGCAGGATACAGAGAGATGGGAAAGATCCCAGGACAATAGAACAGTGCACTTTTCAAAGACACACTTTTAGTGATTGACTTCCACGGATGTGTCCCCATCCCCTTACAGCCCACTCAGCTATAAAAACGTTCATGCATAATCCACTGATGAATTTGATGTCCTCGTGATCCAATCACTTCTCAACACACGAGCCTTTCTTGGGACACATCATATTTAAGTCTTGACAGCTGGAATTGGTAGGCGGCATCTGGGAATGCAGGACCATCACTGATTAGACTGAAATAGTCCTGGGCAAATCAAATCAAAGGGATTAAAGGCGTGCGCCACCACCGCCCAGCTTGGTTTTTATTTTATTTCTTTGATACAGGATCTCATGTAGCCTAGGCTAACCTCAAATTCACTATATAGCAGAGGATGACCAAATTCACTATGTAGCAGAGGTTGATCCTCCTGCTCCACTTCCCAAGTGTTGAGATTACAGGTGTGAGACACTACACTAGTCTGTGCGGCTGTTTTCTCCTCTTTTATTTTATTTTGCTGCTGGTGGTGGTGGTGGTGGTGGTGCTGGTCTTGGTGGTGGTGGTGGTAGTGTTTTTGCTGGCCTTGGTGGTGGTGGTGGTGGTGCTGGTGGTGGTGGTGGTGCTGGTGGTGATGCTGGTACTCGTGCTGGTCTTGGTGGTCTTGGTGGTGGTGGTTGAGGTGGTGGTGGTGGTGCTGGCCTTGGTGGTGGTGCTGGTCTTGGTGGTGGTGTGGTGGTGGTGGTGGTGAGGGTGGTGGTGGTGGTGGTGGTGGTGGTGGTGGTGGTGTGGTGATTTTGATACAGGCTCTCACTTTAGCCCAGGCTGGCCTGGAACTTGGGACAAGCTTCCTGCCTCAGTCTCCTTAATTCTGCGATTACAGGCCTGTGTCATCATCAGTTGTGAGACTTCAAAAATACTTATTTTATAGCTGGGACTGATAGTACCTGCTTTTTATCCCAGCACTTAGAAGGTAGAAGCAAGACGATCAGGAGGCAGATGGATCTCTGTGAGTTCAAGGCCAGGCTGGTCTACACAGTGAGTTTTAGGCCAGCCAGGGATATGTGAGGCACTGTCTCAAAAAATAATTGATTTGTGCTTGTTGAAGTTTACATTTTTTTCATTCCATTTTACAGAGAGATGGCTCAGTGGTCAAGGCCCCTGGCTGCTCTTTTTTTTTTTTTTTTTTTTGTTTTTCGAGACAGGGTTTCTCTGTGTAGCTTTGCGCCTTTCCTGGATCTCACTTGGTAGCCCAGGCTGGCCTCGAACTCACAGAGATCCGCCTGGCTCTGCCTCCCGAGTGCTGGGCTTAAAGGCATGCGCCACCACCGCCCGGCTCCTGGCTGCTCTTCTAGAGGACCCCAGTTTGATTCCCAGCATCCACTCGGCAGCTCAAAACTATAACTTCAATCTCAGGGGATCCAATGCTCTCTTCTGACCTCCTGTTACTGTATGCATGTGGTGAACAGACATTAACAGGCAAAACATCCATACTTGTAAAATAAAGAAGGGGAAAAAATGTGTGTATGTGCGTGTGCACCATGGAATGTGAAAGTTGAGGACAAAGGACAGCTTGTAGGAGTTGGTGCTCCTCCACAATGAGGTTCCCAGGGATCCAACCCAGGCAGTGAGGCCTGGCAGTAGGTGCCTTTGCCTACTGAGGCATCTCCTGGCTCTTGCTGCAGTTTTAGCATCCATTTCCCAGGTGATCATCAGGTTGGAACTCTCACAAGTCTACTGAATATCAGAAACCCTTGCGTCTCTCCACCCGTGAGCACTGGAGACTGACCTGAAGTCCCACAAATGTCAGGCGAGCACCATTGCTGAGCTACATCTCCAGCCCCTCGTTTCCTTTTATTTAAATTGATTCTTCTATCTCGATCATTAAAGTACCTCGAACATCTTTCCTCTGTGTATACTTGTGTCTCTTGTTTTGTTTTGAGACGGGGGTCTCACTATGTAGTCCTGGCTGTCGCAGGTGCATCTCTCTATCCTTTTCTGGGAAGCTTCTAGATGCAATGGGCAGTGATTAACCCAGAGACCCAGCCCGCAGAGCACTCAGCCCTAAAGGGAGCATCTATTCTACATGTGCCCCACTTCCAAGGCTTAGGGATCATTTCAGAAGAGAGGGCAGGAGGAGTTTAAGAGCCCGAGTTGGTGGAGGACTATAAGGAAATATTTTCTGGACACAAAGGAGCAGCCGCACATGTGAACCCCCGGTGATTACGACAGCACACACAAAACATGGGCAAGCCCTAGTCAAAGCAAATCCCAGCACGAAGAGGGCTGACGGCACACAATCCCACCCTAGTTAAGTACTGGCGATTGTCAGCTACTGGGGGAGGGAGAAAGAGTTTTTTCTAAGAGTGTAGCCCTTGATAAGCTGACCATGCTCCGGTGGAAGACCATGCATCCACAAATATTTGGGCAGCACAAATTGTTCTTAATGGGAGAGGAAGGAGGACACAGAGTTGGGTGAGTAGGGAATGGGGGTGGACTTGGCAAGAGCTGGAGAGAGGGAGTGAATGTGATCAAAACAAAGGCTCAGTGGTTAAAAGCACACTGACTGGTCTTCCAGGGGACCTGGGTTCAATTCCCCGCACCCAAGGAAGGCCAGCTCACAATTGTCTATAACTTCAGTCCAAGAGAATCTGACCTTTTTTTCTGGCCTCCAGGGGGCACCAAGCATGCTCATGGTGCATAGACATACTCACCCACACTTGTTGCTGGAGAATTTCTCTCCAGCTCCCACCACCAAGTCCCGCCAGTCTCAGAGCCCACTTATAAAATAAACACATAGACTCTTACATTATTTAAACTGCTTGGCCATTAGCTCAGGCCTGTTATTGTCTAGCTCTTACTCTTATATTTAGCCCATTTCTATTAATCTTTACTTTGCCACATGGCTTGTGGCTTACCGGTACTTTACATCTTCCTTCTCCTGATGGCGGCTGGCCGTGTCTCTCTCTCCGCCTTCCACTTCCCAGAATTCTTTTCCTTGTCCCGCCTATACTTCCTGCCTAGCCAATGGCCAATCAGTGGTTTATTTACTGACCAATCAGCAACACACTTGACATACAGACCATCCCACAGCACTTCCCCTTTTCTTTTCTTAAAAAGGAAGGTTTTAACTTTAACATAGTAAAATTACATATAACAAAACAATTATCAAGCAAGCATTACAGTTACAATATTAAAGAAGAGATCCTATCTATCTTATATTTGTAAGTTTAAGGTTTTATATCTAACTTATCTTTTATTATAACTAAGGAAAATTGTAAGTATCTAGTCTTTAACCACATCAAAGACCTCAGAAGGATATATTATCTGAGAAATGGAGAAGGATATAAGCAACTTTTAGGAGTCTTGTAGGGTAGACAGAGACAGCTGGCAGCCTGGACAGTCATTCAAAGTTCTCTTGTAAAGTTGGGGCATCTGTCTTCAGCCCACAGGCCTGGAGTCTCTTATTCACTTTTTTCTGTGTCCTGTAGAATGTCTGGCAGTTTTCTCTGCAAAGCAGGAACCTGAAGGACCATTTTGTCAAGCAAAGTTCAGTGGTCACCTTTGTATGGGTCCTGCATGTCCAGTTGATCAAGCAGTCCAGGCAAGAACAGTTTCTTGCCCAAATGGCTATTTTTGTCAAGGTGAAGATAAACTTCATATGGAATGTCTTCGATGCCCATCCTCCTCTCTGAAGTAAATCGGTGCTGTCAGGAGCAGACATGTCTCATTGTCCAGAAAGTCTAAATTTTTAAAACATTTTAAATGCCATATTCTGTAGGTCTTTGAAGTGTTTGAAGACTACCTATCTATCTGAAATATAACTATGTATATCTAAAAGACTTAATTAACATGGCTACAAATATGATTATCATAGATGACTAATTATTAATCTATTTTTTAATTATCCATTACAATTTTAAATGAGTTACATAAACATAATACCTCAAACAAGAATAGAAATATATATACAGTATAACAAAATTAAGTTTAAATTTGTATCAATAAACTAAAATCTATAGCAATGTAAAACATTTTAAACAAGTTGTTATTCTTTAAAAGTAGGTTCATTAATCTACCCTTTCATCCTATCATATCTAAACTATCCCCCTTTTTTTTTTTTTTTTAGAAAGAGATTGTATTTATAATCAACCTGCTTTAAATAAAAATATTGGTTTTTCTCTGTCCCATACCAGAGGGCTCTTCTGATTTGGGACATAAGAATCTTTTAACCATTTTTTTTTTTTGAGCAATATGTCTGGGTTTAGAGGGGGAGTGAGCCAATTCCATCTCTAAAGCCAGCTTGGTATATTTGGGAATTTGGGCGTAGCTTCTCTTACTACTTCCTGCTGGAGGGGGGCGCTGTATCTTCTGGAGACAGAAAGAAAATTTTAGGATCATGGAGTAGTCCGTGAGGCTGTATATCTGAGCCAGTTGACTTGAAACCATTCTGGATGTTGATTCATCTGGGCCATGGTGTCATTGGAGACCTTTCAGGGGGTCTTGGCTGGTCAAACCTGATGTATCTTAATCTGGAACAAATCCATAGTCTCTGGCTTTCTGTGGAAACAAGAGCAGAGACTCTTTTCCAAAGCAACATATCCTTATATCCAAATTTTGAAGTCAAGGTACCTTTAAAATATACATTTTGGCATAACTCAACAGCTTTTACAATCAAATGTTTTTCTGCAGTTACGAATATCAAAGAGAACATAATCCAGATTCTCTGTGTGGTAGCCATCTTTACGTGGCTTATTTTTTTTATATTAGCTTGAGCCTATTGCTTTAAACTGTAGCCTTCTAAGCCTGAAACGGCACTGGTGCTGTGGCTGCTGGTTCCGCCCACTTCAGCTTCCCAACATGGCGGCGGTCCGCTTTCCGCCAACTCTGGGAGCCATAACTCTCAGAAATAGTGGGTCTACATTTTTACCAAAGTAGCGTGTAGCCCAGAAACCTCTTTTTTTTTGTTTTGTACTAGCAAAGGCTAAATTCATCACACAGTTTAATGTGCTACTTGCAGAGGCCTCATTCCCACCATACTGCAGGTCGAGAGCGCACGCTAGGAACCCGCCAGTAGCTCAAACCGGCAGCTGCCGCTTATTTGAGAGAGAAAATTAGGAAGCTGTTTTTAGGTCCGTTTTAGAATCTTTTTTCTAAGTTTTTAGGTGGAAACTCTTGCCACCACGTTGGACGCCACACACTCAAAAAAATGAATCTTTAAAACAATAGCAAAAAATTAATTAAAAAATCAAGAGTTTGAGCCAGGCAGTGGTGGCGCACGCCTTTAATCCCAGCACTCGGGAGGCAGAGCCAGGCGGATCTCTGTGAGTTCGAGGCCAGCCTGGGCTACCCAGTGAGTTCCAGGAGAGGCGCAAAGCTACACAGAGAAACCCTGTCTCGAAAAACCAACAACAACAACAACAAAAAAAAAATCAAGAGTTTAAGTCCCAGCCCCATGCAACAAGAGATTCTGTCTCAAAACAACAACAAAAAAGAAAAGGATAAAAGCAAGCAAGCAAGCTGCAGCCACCCATGTCCAGCAGTTTGGGGAGTGGGTGCCCACTGGGGGCATAAGTTGCTCAGCAGGAACCTCAGGATCTGGCCCAGCTGGGTCTGCAGGACACCCTGCAGGTCTTAAAACTTTCCCAGCCCGGGTTGTCTGTGTCTGCCATGTCATCCTAATCTCAGTGCCTTTAGGTACATCTCAGAATGTAGGAACAGACTCCTAGTTCCTCCAAAGCCAAGCATCATCAGATAACATCTGAAGCCTATAGCAGAGGTTTCCTGCTCTGCTGTAACCCACCTACCTACAGCTTCCACCAGTGTCTCCTCTTCCTCCTTTTCTTCTTCCTCTTCTTTCTTTTTTTTTTTCACCAGTGTATTTTTTAAGTGTCTTGGGGCCAGCAAGATGGCTCAGCTGAGAAAGGTGCTTGCCTCCTAGCCTGGCAACCTAAATTCAATCAATCCCCAGAGCTCACATGGTGGGAGGAGAGACCCACTCCTAACTACCTCCTCCACGGGAGTGCTTGGCGTTAGGTAGATAGGTAGGTAGGTAGATAGATAGATAGATGATAGATGATGATGATGATAGATAGATAGATAGATAGATAGATAGATAGATAGATAGATGATAAATGATGATAGATAATAGATTATAGATAGACAAATGATTGATGATAGCTAGATGATAGATAGATGATAGATACATACCTAGATAGATACGTAGATTGATGTATAGATGTAATATGTATATATTTAACATATCTTGATTAATAACTTCCTTTGCTCTGTCACCACAAAGACTCCATTGAACTATGACTGTCTTAGAACATGGGGTTTGAGGTAACCTAAATTTGTGTTCTTGGACATTTGGCTCCAGAATAAACTCTTACTCCCTTTGAGGTGAAAGCTGGTTTGTGTGTGTGTGTGTGTGTGTGTGTGTGTGTGTGTGTGTGTGTGTGAACAACACTGTCTGTTCTGAGACTCAAACTCCATATATAGTCCAGTGTGACCTTGAACTGCTGATCCTCCTGCCTCTACCTCACTAGTGTTGGGACTACAGTCATGCACCACCACACCCATCTCAGGCACTGATTAAGAGGGGAAGAGAAAGGTAGACAGAGGTATTAGGAAGAGTGGGTGTGAGGCCACTGTGAAGTATTGAGAAAGTGGAGGCCCTTAAGGTTAGGGCAAAGGCCATGTAAGGACAGAGGAGGTGAGGAGAGAGAGGTGAGAGGCTACGCACACAGCTCTGGAAGCCTTGCCTCCAGACAGGCTGAAGAAACCTAGTGATCCTAATTAAAACCCGGCCTACTCCTAATGTTTTATGGAAGTGCATGACGCAGGCTACGTCAGCAGCGTTAACTGTCTTCTCTCGGTTGGGTTGTGCAATTGTGCAATGGAAGAAGTCATTTTGCTAAATGCACAAGCCCGGTTGATATGGCACAATTACCTTTTAGTAAAGATTAAAGATTCCGAGGAAGGAGTTGGAGCTAAAGGAAAGAGTGCTAGAGGCACCCGGAGGTGATGGCGCTGGCAGGAGTCAGCCATGCTGGGCCAGTTGGCTCTTGGGATGAGGAAACTGAGAACAAGTAGGCTCAATTGGATTACCCAATGACATTCAAGTAGTTAATAACACAGCTGGACTTGATAGCAAGACTGTTGACTCTTAATCAGGTGCTTTCTGCAAATGCTACACAGTAGTTCCAATATGTTTGTGTGTGTGTGTGAGAGAGAGAGAGAGACAGAGACAGAAACAGACAGACAGACAGAGAAAGAAAGAAAGGGAGAGGGAGGAAGGGAGGGAGAGAGGGAGGGAGGGAGAGAGAGAGAGAGAGAGAGAGAGAGAGAGAGAGAGAGAGAGAGAGATCTCCTTTGTTTGTTGAAACAGTGTCTCTTATTGGCCTGGAGCTCCCCTTTAAGGCTTGGCTGGCTGGCTAACTGTTCTTGTTAACTGAAGTATGTCAACCCAGAACATGGTTTTGTGCTTAAAAGCTGGCACTGAGAAAGGCTTAGGGCTACAGTAGAATCCAGAACACCCAATATAGTCACCAGCCAGTTAATAAAGATTTTCTATCAGCTTAAACCCATGTCTAAACATGGCGAATAACCCACAACAATGCTCAGTGTGATCTTTTTTTTTTTCTAAGAACTTTATGATATTGCATCTGGCTATGTAGCCCAGGCTGGCCTGGAACTCATGATCCTTCTTTTCTGTCTTCTAAGGGTTGAGATTACAGACATGTCCCACCACACTGTGCACCAGATTTCCTATGGAGTTATTAAAAGAATTGATCTCTCTCTATCTCCTACCCTGAGGTGTAGTGGCACATACCTATAACCCCTGCTGAAGAGACTGAGGCAGGAAAACTGTGGCAAGATCAAGACCAGCTTGGCCTACATGGGGAATTAATTCCAGGCCACTCAGAACTACGGAGTAAGACCCCGTCTTTAAAAGAAAAATCTCAAGATTAACCCTCTGACTCTCCCTCCCTCTCTCCCTCCCCCCTCCTCTCTGGCTTCACTCATGCTAAGCATCACTTTACCCCTGAGAAACACTTCCTAATTCAAAGAATGAGAGTCTCATAATTAAAGTCTCATAACCTTCTTACAGTTGAAGTTAGGAAAGAAAAGTGTTCATAAAACATCCTTTGGTGTCGGTCTTAAAGTCAAAATCATCTGGATGAATCACAGGTGTTCCCATGATGGCAAATGAATCCTAGAATCAAAGGGATGATTAATGCAAACCCATGCCTTGTTAGATGATTAAACTACTCCTTATGCCTCATGGACTTAACACTGGACACTAATGACAGAAGGAAAGAAAAAGTAAAATCTGTTTCAAAAGCCCTGAGGGAAGAGGCCAGAGCCACAGCAGTCCATCCCCTGACTTCCAGGGGGACAGATCCCACATCAGATCCTTTGCATCTCTTCAGTTGCCAGATTACTGAAGAAAAAAAAGAAAAAAAGAAAAAAAATCCACTCCCCTCCTCTCTCATTTGAGACAGAGTTTCTCTGTGTAGCCCTGGTTGTCCTAGAACTCACTCTGTAGACCAGGCTGGCCTCGAACTCAGAGATCTGCCTCTGCCTCCCAAGTGCTGGGATTAAAGACATGCACCACTACTTTTATTTTATATACGTGTGTGTGTGTGTGTGTGTGTGTGTGTGTGTGTGTGTGTGTGTGTGTGTGTTGCTTGCAAGTAAGTCTGGGCATCATGTGCTGCAGTGCCCCTGGGGGCCACAAGAGGGCTTTGGATCCCCTGGGGACAAGAGTTAGAAGTGGTTGTTAGTTTCCATGTGGGTGGTGGAAATCAAACCTGAGTCCTCTGGAAAAGCAGCCAGTTCCCAGGTGGTTTTATAACCATGGACATAAAGACAATTTCTCCTTTTAATTACATTTCTGTATTCTCTGTGTGTGTGTGCTCTGATACATGTGGAGGTCAGAAGACAATGAGTGGACGTCAGTCACTACATGGGTCCTGGGGATTGAACTCACTCACGCAAGTTGTAAGCAAGCTCCTTTACCCACTGAGACATCTCACCAGTCTTCAAGAGCTATTTTTAGTCTTTCCTGGGCCTCGCCTTAAGCTGAGCCAAGAAGCCTCGTGACTGAATGTGATGCATGGTATCTAATAATTTCTGGTGGTGCCTTCAGGGGCATATAAATACAGAAAATAACAACAAGCATCTGCAGGTGCTGAGAATTCCGAAGTGAAACTAAATATTAGTCACACTGAAACTAAACAACTGCCCAGATTGTTTCCTGTGAAACAAAGAACAGGATGAGCCAACACGCTGGACAAAAAGTATGAAAGAAAGTGTGAGGAGGAAAACTCAGAGCTTCAAAGCCATACTGTTAAAAAAACACTCATACTGTTTTTTCCACATAAAGAATAAAATGTGTTCCGTTTCTTTCCTCTATAAATGCTCCCTTTAATTAACCATAAAATAGTGACTACAGTGTTTCGAGGTTAATACCCAGTGTTCCTGCACTCCAGACACAAACATCAAATGGAAAAGAAAAACACAAAAACCCTTGTCAGTCTTTGGGCAAACTTCCAGCGGTCTTTCTACATAGAGTGAAAATGGTTCAGGGTGTGTGTGTGTGTGTGTGTGTGTGTGTGTGTGTGTGTGTGTGCGCGCACATGAATAAGCACACAAGCGTTCGAGACTGCAGTACTATTCCTCTGGGAAGGACAAGGCAGCTGCCTACCTTGATGGTGAAGCAGGATCTAACATTGGGATGCGGTACTCACGGACTAGGCCAGGCTGACTGGCCATCGAGTCCCGGGATTCCCATCTCTCCCTCCAGAGCTCTAGGATTACCACCCCCAACTCTTTACATGACTTCTGGGGCTCTAACCTGGGTCCTCATTTTTGCTCAGTAAGCACCGTACAGACAGAGCTATCTCCCCAACCCCTAGGGATACATTGTTTTTTGCTAATTAATTATTTATTACTTTATTAAAAGCATTTCTTAGAGCTAGAGAGATTGTTTGGTGGTTAATAACACTTGTTGCTCTTGCCAAGGACCTGAATTCAATTCCCAGAACCCGGGCTGAATAGCTTACAGCCACCTGTAACTCTGGCTCCAGGGGATCTGACATGCTCTTCTTTCTTTCTTTCTTTCTTTCTTTCTTTCTTTCTTTCTTTCTTTCTTTCTCTCTCTCTCTCTCTCTCTCTCTCTCTCTCTCTCTCTCTCTCTCTCTCTCTCTCCCTCCCTCCCTCCCTCCCTCCCTCCCTTCCTTCCTTCCTTCCTTCCTTTCTTTTGGTTTTCGAGACAGAGTTTCTCTGTGTTGTTTTGGTGCCTGTCCTGGATCTCGCTCTGTAGACCAGGCTGGCCTCGAACTCACGGAAGGCTCTACCTTCCGAGTGCTAAGATTAAAGGCATGCACCACTACCACCTGGCTGACTCCCTCTTCTGATCTCCTTGGGCATCACATGCACACATGGTACACAGACATACTATGTGAGCAAAGTACACATATACATAAAATAATAAATCTAAAAACAAATAAACAAAAGCAAATTCTAAAACGAAACAAAACAAACAAACAAAAAACCAAAAAGCAATAATGTAGATGTGAGCTCCAGCCTGCCTCACCACAGGCATGTGTCTCTGCCCCCAACATTAACAGACAGCTAAGGGTCTACACCACCCATCGCTCTAGCCTGCCGGCAGCTCATGCCCATTGTCTAAAATATTCAGTGTCTCTCACTGACAAATAAAAATAAAAATTACGGGGCTGGAGAAATGGCCCAGCGGTCAAGAGCACTGGCTTTTCTTCCAGAGGACCCGGGTTCAATTCCCAGCACCCATATGGCAGCTCACAACTGTCTGTAACTCCAGTTCCAGGGGATCTGACCCTTATGCCAATGCACATAAAAATAATAACAATAGCTGGGCGGTGGTGGTGCACACTTTTAATCCTAGCACTCAGGAGGCAGAGCCAGGTGGATCTCTGTGAGTTCGGGACCAGCCTGGTCTACAGAGCGAGATCCAGGACAGGCACCAAAACTACACTGAGAAACACTGTCTTGAAAAAAAAAAAAAGTATTTTTGGCTGGGTAGTGGTGGTGCACACTTTTATTCCCAGCACTTGGGAGGCAAAGACAGGCAAATCTCTGTGAGTTCAAGGCCAGACTGGTCTACAACTAGAATTCCAGGATAGCCAAGGCTATATAGAGAAAAAACCCTGTCTCAAAAAACAAAGCAATAACAACAACAACAAAAGGTATTTTTTTTTTTTTACCAATACATTTAGGACCTACAACCTATAACACTAGTTATAAAGGTACTTTTTTTTTTCCTCAAGGAACATCAATTGGGATTAGGTCACCATGCCTAAGTTCCAGGTCATTAAACGGAAACCAAGTTATCTGACACTCCAAGAAATCAATAAAGGGAGGGTTGACAGCCAAAGTTGACAGTTCCCAGACCAGGCTGGTTTCGATGGCAGGGCGGGCAGCTACAGATGAACTCAGAGGTAGAACACCTGCTGCCCACAAAGGGGTCCCTAGGATCCATCCCCAGCGTCAAAACCGCAATGAACTGATCCACCACAAAATCAAATGACATCCTTATGAGGTGGCCTCTTGCCTTAACTCTTACACACACAGAAAGGGTAACCTGAAGAAACCCGACCTTAAGTAGTTATTTTTCCATTGTTCTCCTCCATGTCTGCCTTACAAAAATAATAACTTCATTTGTTTCTTTATTGTTTTCTGAGACATGATCTCACTAGGCCTGACCTCCTGATCCTCCGACACCCAATTACTGAGATTACAGAGTGTGCTACCCTGCTCAGCAGAATGGTAACTTTAAAATGACTGAACTTCTTCTGTTTGTTTTTGTTTGTTTGTTTCTGTTTTGCTGTTGTTGTTTGAGGGTTTTTTTAAAAGTTTCATTATGTATGTATGTGTACATGTGTGTCTGTGTATGTGCCCAAGGAGGTCGGAGAAACATTGGCTTCCTGTAGCTGGAGTTCTGGCATTGGGAGTTGCCTGATATGAGTGCTGGGAATTGAACTTGGGTCCTCTGTAAGAGGAATATGTGCTCTTAACCACTAAGCCATTTTAACCAGTCTTTGTTTTGTTTATACAGCCCAAGAAGATCATAAATTCCCTTGTAGCTGAGGATGACCTTGAACCCCTGATCCTTCTTCCTCCACCTCCTACGTACGGAAATGACAGATGTGTGCCACCATGCCTGGTTTATGTGGTGCTGGGCATCGAACCACAGACCTCACAAGAGCTAAGGGAGCACTCTACCAGCTGAACCACACAACCAGTTCCCTGATTGTACTCCATTCTGAGGCAGGGTCTCATTACGTTGCCCTTGACTCACTCTGTAGCCCAGCATGGCTTTGAACTTGCAATCCCCCTGTCAATCTCCCAAGTAGCTGGGATTACAGCCTGGTCTACAGAGCAAGATCAAGGACAGGGACCAAAACTACACAGAGAAACTCTGTCTCAAAAAACAAAAATACCAAATTTTTGGAGAGGATTGTCTAATGGAATCATAAGTCAGGGCTGGGACGTAATCCAGGCTTAGAAGGATAGGTTCAGCATAAACTATAGCTCTCCAGTTAAAGAGAAGGGAGAAGGAAGAGGGAGCGACTGAACGGGAAGCCATGAGCCCTACTGGCAAGGCTTTGGCTAGCCAACTTAACCATGTCAAGCCTCCACATTTGTACGAGTAGGAAGTGTTCCAGGAAAGGGTCCCGGTTTCCTCTCTGTTGCTGAGATAGAACACTCTGACTAAAAGCAGCATAAGGGAGGAAAGAGGTTGTTTCAGCTTACACATTAGAATCTATTACTGAGAGAGGTCAGGGCAGGAGTTCAAGCAGGAACCTGAAAGCAAACACCATGGAAAAGGCTGGAGAGATGGTTCAGCAGTTAAGAGTACTTCCTCCCAAAGGATCCAAGTTCAGGTCCCACCCAGCTCCACATCAGGCAGCTCACAATCACCTGTAATCCAACTCCAAGGGATCCTATGTTGTCTTCTGGCATCTCTCTGTCTCTCTGTCTCTCTCTCTCTCCCTTTCCTCTCTTTCTCTCAGGAAAAACAAAACAAAACAGAGAAACACTCCTTCCCGGCTCACTTACTGGCTTATACTTACCTAGTTTTCTTACACAGTCCCTAACCACCTGCCCACGGTGGGCAGTTCCTCCTACATCAGTTAGCAAATCAAGACAGCACCCCCCCCCCCCCCGCCTCTGCCCGCCCCCAGATATGCCCAGATTCTCTTCTTAGGTGACTATGTGTCAAGTTGACACTTAAAGCTAACTATGACAGAAAGCTTCCCAAGATGGCATGTTCTTCACACCTACTACAGGTGTGCCCACAAAGGACAGGAATAAAGAAAAGTATCTCAGAAGATGAAGCCAGGACTACAGAGAAAAATATTGAAAAAATAGCGAAAGGAGTTGTCTTAGTTAGTGTTCTATTGCTGTGAAGACACACCATGACCACAGCAACTCTTATAAAAGAAAGCATCTAATTGGGGCTGGCTTAGAGTGTCAGAGGTTTCCATTATCATCATAGCAGGAAGCATGGTGGCACACAGGCAGACATGGTGCTGGAGAAGTAGCTGAGAGTTCTACATCCAGATCCTCAGGCAGCAGCAAGAGAGAGACTCTGGAAATGGCTTGGGCTTTTGAAACCTCAAATCCCACCCCCACTCAGTGACACCCTTCCTTCAACAAGGCCACACCTACTCTGACAAGGCCACCCCTCCTAATCTCTCTCAAGTAGTGCCACTTCCCAATGACCAGGCATTCAAATATATGAGCCTATGGGGGCCAATCTCATTTAAACTACCTCAGGAGTTCTTCTTTAGAGGAGGTGGAATCAACACAGTTCTCCCACCTCAAGATAAAAGGGAGTCAGTCAGGTGTGATGGTCCAGGTTGGCCTCAAATTCACTAGATAGCTGAGGGCGGCCTTGAACTTGTAATCTCTCTGCTTCCTCCTATCTCTGCCTTCTGAATGCTGGGGTTAGAGGTATGTGCCACCAAGATTTGGAGGATTTGTCTATTCCATTGGTTCTCAAAGTGTGGCCTCTCAGAAGAACATTATCAGTATCGCCTGGCAAGATGTTAGAAATCCAAATTCTCCATTTGGATCCCAGATCTACTGAATCAGTAACTATGGTGAGGGGTCCAGAAATCCTTCTGAGTGGCCCTAACAGGCAGTGAAGTTCGAGAACCGCTTAAGGTTAAAGGACCCAAGTAGGCAGACCATAAAGTTGCTTAGTCTGATGTTGTCATTGTTCTCAATGGGGCCAGGTGTTGCTATTGACCTCTGACCTAAGTCTGCTGGCAGAAGATTCAGGAAGCCATGATGGTTAGTTTTAATTATCGACTTGACACAATCTAGAATCATTTGTCTATCAGGCTAGCCTGTGGGTATGTCTGTGATAGACTGTCTTGATTGCCTTAACTGATGTAGGAAGACCCAGCCTGAAAGCGGGCAGCACGGTTCCCTGGTTTGGGGCCCTGGAGTGTACAGGTAAGAGAAGAGCTAAGCACTAGGCATGCATGCATTCATTTCTCTCTGCTGTTGACTGCATCACGGGCACACAGCACCGCTCTGGGCTTTCTGGTACAACTTTGACCCCGATGTCAGCACTGCCTATGGCAGGCGCTTGAATGATGTCCTTCCAGCAGGCGGTGACTCATCTGAGGTTGCCTTCAGTGGGCATTTCACTAGTGCTTGGCATCCAGGACCTCATAGAGCAGATGCTGCAGGGTGATGCCAGGGTGGTCAGCTCATCCCAGTGGGATACATGGGACCATCCTGGTTTTAGCATGGTAAGTCCTGGGTCCAAGATAACTGCTTAAGCAATCCACAATGTTTAGTCACTTTCGTTAACATTGGTTCAAATATTTACCTTTCCGACCTCTTTCTCTCATAAGAGTGACCCATGGCTCAATAACCAGGTCATTTTGTACTTTTAACTTTGGAACACAAAAGTTCTAAATATACCATCTGGCTGGTTTTGTGTGTCAACTTGACACAAGCTAGAGTCATCAGAGAGGAAGGAGCCTCATTTGAGGAAATGCCTCCATGAGATCATTTGATTGAGAAAATGAGCTAGAAGGCATTTTCTCAATGAGTGATCAAATGGGGGAGGGCCCAGCTCATGGTGGGTGGTACCATCCCTGGGCCCGTGGTCCTGGGTTCTATAAGACAGCAGACTGAGCAAGCCAGGGGAAGAAAGCCAATAAGCAGCACTCCTCCATGGCCCCTGCATCAGCTCCTGCCTCCAGGATCCTGCCCTGTTTGAGTTCCTGTCCTGACTTCCTTCAGTGATGGACAGCAATGTGGAAGTGTAAGCCAAATAAACCCTTTCCTCCCCAACTTGCTTTTTGGTCGGGGTGTTTCGTCACAGCAATAGAAACCCTGACTAAGACACCATCTTTCACAGATGGTTGGTCTTTTGAAGGTAGATTCCTCCTGGGGTTCACATATTCTTCAGTGACGTATGACTGCTGAAGGGTAGCATTTCCCGCTAGTGGATGCTTTTCCCTCCTAAAGATAACTTGCTAGCACTAATACAGAAGGGAATTAGGCACCACATTTTCTGGTTAAATCTCTCCTCTACATTTGAGCTTAGGAGAATATGTGGCTTGCCCTCAAACTTCAAAATAAAAAGTAAAGAGTTGACTTTGAGTTGGGCACGGTGTTGCATGCCTGTAATCCCAGCACTTGGGAGCTGGAAACAGAGGATCGGATAATTAAGGTCATTCTCTGCTAAATAGTGAGTTTGGGTCCAGCCTGTGCTATACGAAACTGTTTCAAACAGACAAGATTCAACTACTAGATCTATAATCTGTATCTATCTGTTGGTTTTCTGTCAACTTAGCAGCTGCACATCAATCTACTTACAGGGGGTCTAGCCTCCTGCATCTGTAGGTCAGAGAGACTGGAAAGGAGATGCAGAGTCGGCTAGGAAAACATAGGCTTCTTTTCTGAGGGATAAAGACTTCTTTTTATTCTTCTTTCTGTTGCTTGTTCTGCTCTGTTCTTTTTCTGTTCTGTTCTTCTACTCTGATGCTTTCTTTCTTCCTTCCAGATGTCTTCCCTCTCCACTATTTCCTGATGACTCCTTCTCTCTTCTTTTTTTTTCTCTTACAACTTACATACCCCAGCAAAACCTTTTAAGCAATATAGAACTACAACATGGTTACATTCTATTTTTTAAGTGAATGCTATAATGAATACAAGTAAACACCAGCATTTTCCCATTTCCTTTGCATGATTAAACATTTTACATATTACAGGTGAAAAAAAATTATCTTCAAGAACCCACATACAGTTAAACATTTATCTTGGAGACTCCTCATAGATCATCTACATAGGCAGTAGTTTTTATAATTGCCAGAAAACAGGTTACTAGTTTCACTTCTCATCCTGTCCAATTATCTTAACTAATCATCCAGTTCTTTATTTTCTAGTTATATGAAGTCAATTGTTTAAAGATTTGTTTTATCTATGATGCACACCAAAACCCGTCAACACATTTCCCAACAACAAAAAAATCTTGAGCTAATACCTAGGACTCGATTGTTTCCCTTAATCATTAACCTAAACCATAGTCTATATGACTTCTCAAGAGAAACTCATAAGTCCTAGATGTGTGACGCTCCCTTGTTCCTATTTCCTACCCTCTGCAGCCCTTGCTTTATCAGGGGCAGGGACAACACTATATCCTACCTTTATATTAATTTTCCCACTAAACTCGCCTCTATCATAATCCTTCACTACATTTGTTAAAAATCCTTATTCATCAAAGGTCTACTTAAACTAACACTATTATTGTATAAAATCATTACTTCAATTAAACAGTACAGCTTAAGAGGAAGTCATCTTCATAATAATCCATAGGTAAAATGCTCAGTAGAATAGGATACTTCCATGAGATAAACACACTACATTAAAGGCAGTGGGGATCCACCCACACCCATCCACACCATGACAGATACCAGAGAAAGATGGCAGTGGCAAACATATAAAGGCACAGCAGTAGCAAGAGACATTCTGTAGCCAAAGCCCTCAGGGCCTTGCCTATCCGAGATTCACCCATCAGTGCTTTGCATTCTGATGGGCCAAACTCCTGAGGCTCAGGTGCCACCCGCTGCTCCTCTGACGTGGTCACCAGTGTCTACTGATACTTTAAATACTGTCTGCAACCCCATGGCCCTACAATCAGTGCCTGACTGGCCACTCAGACCGCAGCCTACAGGGACTTCCAGTCCTGTGGCCCTGGTTCTGCTGTGGCTGCCATATGTAGGTTTTTAACTACGTCTCTATTGTTCTATTTACTGATAAAGACTCAGGAATCAGATATTGGGGGAAAAACCTGACGGATCAAAGAAGCAGTGAGGAGCGACCAGCTGTCCTTCTCTCCACACTTCCCAGAGCTAAGAGACCATCTAAGTCCCTCCCTTCTCCTTCCTGTGCATCTTCTCTCTCTGTAGTCCTGGCTTCTCTTCGGCTAAGTCTGGTCAGCTAGTTGCTGGCTCCACTCTCTGATTCATTATTAACACAGTCTCAGAGTGTCACAGTGCGATCAAATATCCTGTAACATTTATCTGTCTATCTATACATAAAGTATATGAATAATGTACAGTGAGAGGACCCGGAAGGATAAGTATTTTGAAAACTGTGTATGGTGTACACGAATGCGTGTATGTGTGACGTGTGTGTGTGTGTGTGTGTGTGTGTGTGTGTGTGTGCGCGCGCATTTGTGTTGAGGACTAAAGTTGATGTGGAGGGTCTTCCTAAATTTCTCTAAACTTTTTTTTACTGCAGCAGAGTCTCTTACTAAACAGAGCATGACAATTTGGCTAATCCAGCAAATTAGTTTCTTCCAGTTATTCCGTTCTCTGTCTCCTGAGTACTGAGGCCTGCCCAGCTTTTACATGGGTGCTGGATCCAAACGTTGGTCCTCAAGACATCAAGGCAAACACTTTATCCACAGAGCCATCTCACCAACCTGGGTAAGAGCGTCCATGATTTTAGAGATTTGTTCTTTTTTCAAATATATATATATGTTTATGGAGACAGGGCTTCTCTGTGTAGCCTTGGCTGTCCTGGAACTCAGTCTGTAGACCAGGCTGACCTCAAACTCACAGAGATCCACTTGTTTCTGGCTCCTGAGTGCTGGGATTAAAGGAATGTACCACCACCACCTGGCTTTTAATGTATTTTTTATGTGTATGTGTGTGTACCTGAGTGTATGTATGTGGACCACATACATGCAGGAGCCCTCAGGGATCAGAAAAGGCATTGAATGGTTATGAACTGCCATGCGGGTGCTGGGAACTGAACCTGGGTCTTCTGCAAGAGCTGTAAATGCTTTTAACTGCTGAGTCATCTCTCCAGCCCCAAGATTTGTTATTTTTATTTTATTTGTATGAGTGTTTTGCCTGTACGTATGTATCTTCAAGTGTCATAGCATGTGTGCCCACACACATACACACAAACATTAATAAAAATAAAATTGCAACATTAGAGCTGGGATGTGACTCAGCAGTAGAACCCTGGCCTTGCTTGTAAAGGCCAGCAGTTTTATTCCAGGCACCACAAAAATGAACAGAAGTAAACAAAAGCCACAAAAACAAAAGTTACAATGTTAAGAGCTTGTGGACACTTGCAAGCTCCCCCAGAACAGTGTGGCAGACACTTGTGCTACAGCAGAACTCCAGAACACAGGCTTCAATTCTGCCGGGCCCAGGTGCTGGGGCTGCCATTTACTGATTGAGTATCTTGGATGCCTTGAGTTTTCCTGTCTGAAAATCGGGATAGTAATAGCATGTTGCTTTATGATTGGGCTTTTAAAAGATGTGTACAAAGTGCTTAGCATGGTATCTGAAGCACAGCGACCAGCACCCAGGAAGTAACTATTAGTATTTTAACTGGTACAAACAGGAGGGAAGATGATAAAGGAACTACACCACCCAACACAGCAAACTGTCTTCCACCCCATATAAACCGATTCCCAAAGTCCCAGTCATCCAAGTTTCTCTTTGGCAACCTACATCTTTTCTTTTCTGGATGTCTTTTCATCCCTGAACCACTTATAAACACCTCCATATGAATTTTTTTTTTTTTTTTTTTGAGACAGGGTTTCTCTGTGTAGCCCTGACTGGCTGCCATGGAACTTGCTCTGTAGCCCCAGGCTGGCCTGGAACTCACAGAGATCCAACTGCCTCTGCCTCCCGAGTGCTGGGATTACAGGTGTGCACCAACACCGTCCAGCATGAATTCTTTTTTTAAAGTATCTATTTATTACTCTTCAATAATGTCATATATTTATATACGGTCCTTTGGTCATTTTCATTCCCCCCTTACCCTGTTCCCCTCCCATTTCTTGTGGATTCCTATTTAAACCTATCCCATGTTACTTCTCTACTCTCTAAGTATAATAAAAGAAAAATGTCAAACAATTAAAAAAAATTAGTTATTTTTTTTTAGATAGGATTTCACTGTGTGGTCTTGGCTGACCTTGAACTCACACAGACCCACTTGTCTCTGCCTACCAAGTGCTGGGCTTAAAGGCATGAGCCACCATGCCCAGCAATAAAAAGATTCTTTAAAGAGGGACCACAAGGCTGGGCATGATGGCAATGCCTATAGCCCCAGCACTTAGGAAGCCAGCTAGACTGGCTCATTTTTATCAACTTGATACAAACCTAGATGCATCCGGGAAGATAGAACCTTAAATGAGAAAATGCTCCCCAAAATTGACCTAGAGGCAAGTTCTGTGAGTCACTTTCTTGAGTAATGACTGATGTGGGAGGGCTCAGCTTACCTTGGGCAACCGGTGCCAACCCTGAACAGATGGTCCTGAGTTGTATAAGAAATCAGGCTGAACAAGCCTTGAGCAAGCCAGTAAGCAGTGTTCCTCCATCACTTCTGCTTCAGTTCCTGCTTCCAGGTTCCCGCCTTGAGTTCCTGCCCTGACTTCCTCAGTGTTTGGAGAGTGCCCTCCCTGACAGTTGTGAGATGAAATAAACCTTTTCCTCCCCAAGTTGCCTTTGGTCACAGTGTTTTATCACAGCAGGAGACACTCCATCTAAGACACAGAGAAAGGAGGATGGTGAGTTTGAGAACAACCCAGGCAGCATAGCACAATTTTGCCTCCAAAACAGAAAACAAACCAGCAAATCCCAAAACAAAGTAAGGGCCAGTGAGATGCTGCTGTGGGATGGTCTGTATGTCAAATGTGTTGCTGATTGGTCAATAAATAAATCACTGATTGGCCAGTGGCCAGGCAGGAAGTACAGGCGGGACTAACAGAGAGGAGAATTGAGAGAACAGGAAGCTGGGTGAGGGAGACACTGCCAGCCGCCACCATGACAAGCCACATGTGAAGATCCTGGTAAGCCACGAGCCATGTGGCAAGGTATAGATTTATGGAAATGGATTAATTTAAGCTGTAAGAACAGTTAGCAAGAAGCCTGCCACAGCCATACAGTTTGTAACCAATATAAGTCTCTGTGTTTACTTGGTTGGGTCTGAGTGGCTGTGGGACTGGCGGGTGAGAGAGATTTGTCCTGACTGTGGGCCAGGCAGGAAAACTCTAGCTACAAATGGCGCCCAATGTGGGGCCATGGATTTGTTCCAGATTAAGATACATCAGGTTTGACCAGCCAAGACCACCTGAAAGGTCTCCAATGACACCATGGCCCAGATGATCCAACATCCAGAACCGTTTCAAGGCAACTGGCTCAGACGATACACCCTCACGGACTACTCCATAATCCTAAAATATTCTTTGTGTCCCCATAAGATCTCTCCAGCAGGAAGTAGTAAGAGAAGCTACGCCCAAATTCCCAAATATACCAAGCTGACTTTGGAGATGTGTAAAGGTTAAAACCTTCCTTTTTAAGAAAAGAAAAGGGGAAGTGCTGTGGGATGGTCTGTATATCAAATGTGTTGCTGATTGGTCAATAAATAAATCACTGATTGGCCAGTGGCCAGGCAGGAAGTATAGGCGGGACTAACAGAAAGGAGAATTGAGAGAACAGGAAGCTGGGTGAGGGAGACACTGCCAGCCGCCACCATGACAAGCCACATGTGAAGATCCTGGTAAGCCACGAGCCATGTGGCAAGGTATAGATTTATGGAAATAGATTAATTTAAGCTGTAAGAACAGTTAGCAAGAAGCCTGCCAAGGCCATACAGTTTGTAACCAATATAAGTCTCTGTGTTTACTTGGTCGGGTCTGAGTGGCTGTGGGACTGGCGGGTGAGAGAGATTTGTCCTGACTGTGGGCCAGGCAGGAAAACTCTAGCTACAAGATGCCCCAGTGGATAAAGGTGCTTGCTGCTGAGCCCGACAACCTGAGTTTGATCCCTGGCAAGAATGCCTCCCCCAAATAAAAACTAAACATAAATTGTTTCTGAAAACCATGTCTTCTAGTTGGGTGATGGTGGTGCACACCTTTAATCCCAGTATTCAGGAGGCAGAAGCAGGCAGATCTCTGAGTTCAAAGCCAGCCTGGACTACAGAGTGAGTTTCAGGACAACGAAGGCTACACAAAGAAACCCTGTATCAAAACAAAACAAAACAAACAAACAAAACAAAACAAAAAATCCCATTTCTCCCCAGTTCGAAGACTTGTGTATATGTCAAATACTTGGAGAGTCATTTAAATCCAGCAAGATTATGTTCAGTTAAGACATTCTAGGTACTTTTTTTTTAAAGATTTATTTATTTATTATGTATACAGCTACTGCATGTAGGCCTGCAGGCCAGAAGAGGGCACTAGATCTCATTACAGATGGTTGTGAGCCACCATGTGGTTGCTGGGAATTGAACTCAGGACCTCTGGCAGAGCAGCCAGTGCCCTTAACCTCTGAGCCATCTCTCCAGCCCTAGATTCTTTAATCTATGTTGATGATAGAAAAATGTGTCTTCTTGAGGTCAGTTTTTTTGTTTTGTTTTTTCTTCCAGTTTAGTCTTCATTCAGTCTTTTCCAGGACTAAGATTTTTGTTCTTTGGGACAGGTCTTAGTGTGCAGCCCTGGCTGGCCTGGAGCTCACTATATAGACAAGGCTGGTTCCAAATGGACAGAGACCTGCCTTGCTCTGCCTCCCTGATGTTGGGGTTAAAGGCATGTGCCACCATGCTAGGCTAGGACTAAGCAATTTTTTTCTTGTCTACTTTGAAGCTTGTTTTTGTGGCCTCAGCATATGCCCAGTGAAGCCATACAAATGCTTACCCCAACTGTGACCCCAAAGGTCACATCTTTTGGATATCCTATGAAGAAAATCCCTCTGCAAATTCAGTGGGCTCACAGTCAGAAATATTAGTAAGGGAACTTAAACTTCAGTACCCAAGTCCTTTCCCATCTACCAGAAGATCCACCATATGCCCGGGACAGAAGCAAAAGTTTCTGGTGGGAGACCAGATGTGTTGTTACATCCAGATGGAAATGGTCTAGATATTATTATCTGAGCAAAGAGAAAGGCAGGGAAGACTGAGATGTGCCCTAAACAGACGATAGTCCCGGCTTGAAAGAAGAAAACTAAGAAACATTGGTTTTGTTTTGTTTTGCATACACACATACATACATACACACACACACACACACACACACGGGTCTCTTCCAAACCTGTCACCAGTAGTAGACAAGGAATATGTGCTGTTTAAATGCATATGGATTTTATGCTTCAATTTGACCCAAAGAAGCACCAGTGAGTCTCCAGTATTCCCATGCGCTTCAAGTCTGAAGCTGGAGAGATGGCTCAGTGGTTAAGACTTCTAACTTAACCAGGGGCATAGTTTAGTTCTCAATACTGACCTGCCTGCGTACAGCAACAGCCAGTAACTCCAATTTCGTGGTATCTGACAATGTCTCTGCCCCCTGCTGATTCCTGCACTGTAATGATTCACATACACTAATACAGGCTCACACACATACACATAAATAATAAAAAAAAATATGTCTTCAGAAAAACAAAGGAAGGAAGAAGAGGCAGCCTCAAGTCTGAGATGAAATACAATAGCCTGAAGAGGGTAGTTAGGCAGTTTGCTTAGAATGTTAATCATTAAGATAGATATTAGATTTTCTGGTTTTCAGAAATTTTCAGTGAAGGAAATCTTGTGGTATTTTAATTTTCAGGAGCAAATAAATGTAGAAAGAGGCTGATTCATATTGGAGGAAAAAGAAAAAGAAAAAAAAAAAAACCTGTACCTTCTCAACCTCTGTTACTCCGGAAAGCTCTTGGTAGCTCCTCCCATAGGTTTCTCTGTCTAAGGGAGCCATCTAGAGGCTGCCGGCTGGTTCTGTGCTGTCTGTCCTGAAAGGTTCTTCCCGATGGTTTTCTCACAGATCCAATCCCAACTCTGAAACCACTGATCCCAGTCGGTAAGCACAACTAGGATGATATTAATCTATGGCTAATCTGAAGGAGAAGAAACACCACCTGAAGAGGTTATGTTCATTCCCTAGGCACAGCAGAGGTGCATGCATTACAGAGAGTGCAGAAGCACATTAAAATACAACGGGTGAGCCGGGCGGCGGTGGCGCACGCCTTTAATCCCAGCACTCAGGAGGCAGAGGCAGGCGGATCTCTGTGAGTTCGAGGCCAGCCTGGTCTACAGCATGAGATCCAGGACAGGCACCAAAGCTACACCGACAAAAAAAAAAAAAAAAAAAATGGGTGGGGAGAACAGTTATGAAGGACATTTGGGGGAAATCTGAGTGTTGACTTAATTCTGGTTGATGTGACTGAGTTGCTATTTACTTTATTACTCTCCTGCACCTTCTCCTTTTTCCTTTCTTCTTCTTTCTTTCTTCTTCTTCTTCTTCTTCTTCTTCTTCTTCTTCTTCTTCTTCTTCTTCTAATGTTATTTTTCTTAGATGTAAGGCTAGGGTATTGCTCAGTGTAGGAGAACACATCTGATCTTGGAGATGCTGGTCTAGGTCTTTCAGGATAGGGAAGAGCATGTCTGCGAGCTACTTTGAGCTGTTTCAGAAAAAGGTAAGTGTGCATAGATACACAGGGCACAGAATGTCAATAGTTGCAAAATTGTTAAGTGTGTGTGTGTGTGTGTGTGTAGTTTGATATGAATAGCCACTACACTATTCTTCTTTGCAAAGTAACAAGGAAACTTCATTCAAAAGCAAAGCTATGCTGGGCCTGGTGGTGTAGTCCTTTAACCCCAGTACTTAGGAGACAGAGGCAGGTGGATCACTATGAGTTCAAGGCCAGCCTGGTCTACAGAGAGTTCCAGACCAGCCAGGGCTACATTGGGAGACCCTATTTAAAAAAGCAAGCAAGCAAGCAAGCAAACAAACAAACAAACAAACAAAAAAGCAAGCAAAGCTATAATAAAGACCAGAGATACTATACAAGGCAGCATGGCCCACACGAGTGGGAACCTACTCCAGGGACATTTTTTTTTCACTTCTTAAAATTAAAATAATAATAATAATAATAATAATAATAATAATAATAATAATAATAATAATGTATTGAGTAGAGTTACTTAAAATATGATCAAAATCTGAGCCTGATGGTACAGGCCTGTGGTCCCTGTACTGAGCAGCTGAAGAAAGAGGATCAGAGGTTCAAGGCCTGCCTGGGTTACAGAGCCAGTTCAAGGCCAGACTGAGTAATTAGAGGAGACCCTATTTCAAATTAAAAGAGAAAGAAAGGAGAAAGGAGGGCTGAGGATATAGCTCAATGGTAGAGTGCTGGCTTGGCACGTGCCAGGCCCTAGTACAGTGGTTCTCAACCTGTGGGTTGCGACCCCTTTGGGGGTCAAACAGCCCTTTCACGGGGTCACCTAAGACCATCGTAAAACACAGATATTTATATTATGATTCATAACAGTAGCAAAATCACAGTTATGAAGTAGCAACAAAAATAATGTTATGGTTGGGGGTCCCCATAACATGAAGAACTGTATTAAAGGGTCGCAGCATTAGGAAGGTTGAGAACCGCTGTCCTAGTAGATTAATCTCCAGCCCACTGAAAAACAAGAAATATGACTATAGAAAGTCACTTAAGACAGGTGTAGTAGAGCACTCACTCCTTTGTTCCGGGCACTCAGAGGCAGGCAGATCCTTGAGTTCTGTGCTAGTCAGGGATACATAGTGAGATCCTGTCTCAAAACAAAACAAACCCTTGAGCTGAGTAGTGGTGTTTTCCTGTAATCAATCCCAGCGCTGGGGAGGAGCCTGAGGCAGGGGGATCTTACCTTGAACTACTCAGTGGGACCTTGTATCAAAACAACAACAGAACCGGAAATGTGAATTCGCACCAAATGTGACGTTCCTCCTGCTGTTTTGCTTGCGTTGAAATGTGATGCTCCATGCCTTGTGGTCCCGTTTGCTTCGCTTCTGCTGTGCACAGCAAACACAAACACTTGGCGATGCTAAATCTCTGCTCTGCCTGGGGCTGGAAGGATGCGGCTGCCTTCCTCCCTTCCCTACCCCAGCTTCCCCACGAACTCCTGCTGGTCCTCTGGACCCCCATGCCCGGGGAGACTTCCTGCCCTACTTCTCCTTAGTCTTTTCCCCTGCCTCAGCACTTAGTCCAGTCCAGTCTAATTATCGGGGTCTTTTGACCGATATCTCCCCAAGATGACAGTTTCCTGGAAGAGACAAGATCTCTGCCTTTTTAGAGCTGTAACCTGAGTCCCTTATGCAGCATCTGCACAAAGAGCCAAAGAACATGTAGTGGCTGAATGGCCAACCCCATCCTGACCAACCTTTTGGAGCATCAAAATGGAATGCAGCTATACTAGAGAGACTCACAATATATATACATGTTATCATTTAGCATAAATATGAAAACAGGCACTTGATGCTGAATGGATTTTAATTAGGATTATGATAAAAATCTTAGACATTATATTTTTATAAAATTAAGTTTTCCACAAAAGTGCTCTCTACTCATTGAATTAATTTTGGACTTTTTTTTTTTTTTTTCCTTCAAGACAGGGTTTCTCAGTGTAGCCCAGGCTGTCCTGGAACTAGCTCTGTAGACCAGGCTGGCCTTGAACTCAGAGATCCACCTGCCTCTGCCTCCCAAGTGCTGAGACTAAAGGCAAGCGCCACCACCACCTGGTTAACTTTAAACGTTTTATTTATTACTATTTTTGTGTGTGTACGTGGAGGGGGTGTGTGCCACAGTGTATATGTGGAGGGCAGAGGACAACTTGTGGGAATCGGTTCTCTTCTTCTACCAAATGGGCTCCAAGAGTCAAACAGGTTACCAGACTTCTCCGCAAATGCCTTCACCCGCTGAGCCATCTCGCGGTCCCAACTTTGGCGATTCTCTCTGTAACTCAGGATTGCTCCTGTAATGCAGTCATATCAAGTGTATGCATCTGTAGTTGTATCTAGTATCTCAAGTTGTGGCATTAATTCTAAACTAGCTAAGTATCTCAGATTTCCCCCATAGTCACACCTAAAGGTAGTTAGTTCTCCAACAATTGTATCACCCATTTTTTTTTTCTATTGTATTACTTTATCTAGAACAATGGCCTTCATCTTGACATCCACATACCCTAGGAGTCCACAAAGATATCGCCATTTCCATCTGAGCAGGAGTTGTTTTTTTTTTGTTTTGTTTTGTTTTTTTTATCAGTGTCCAGGTTTCAGCCGGTATGTGTCCTCTTTGGAGAACTAGAGACCTTGTCTCTTCCTTTCTTATGCTTGAAAAGGCACTTGAGTAATCACGCTAAGACTGGAGTTACGTTTTCAGGTAGATGTTAATCAAGCTACTTCGACCAGTGCTGAATCTCATCTCATAATGCAATAAACCGCCTCAACAAGGGTCTCCTGGTAACTGAGGTTTCACAGTGAATCCAGTTTGCTAGAAGAATGTATACCAGTATGACTTCAGGGTTTTATTGTTGTTGTTTGGTTTTGTTTTGGTGGTACTAGGGACTGAACCTAGGTCCTTGCATGCTGGGCAGGGGCTCCACTACCAAGCCACTTCACTAGCCATCTTTCTTTAAAAAAAAATTCAAATGACATTTATTTATTTAGTGTGGGGGAGGGGCAGGAGGAGGTGGTCAGAAAACAACTTTCAAGTATCTGCCAAACACATGTTTTTAAAGAACGCTGTTGAGCGGGGGGGCCTGGTAGCACATTATCGGCAATCCTAGCCCTGAAGTGGTTAAATCAGAATGGCCCACAGTCCAAGACCAGCCAAGGGCTGCCTAGCAAAACCCAGCCTCAAACCATCGCACAGTGTGTGTGACTGACACACAAGGCAGGCAGTGGAAGGCAGGAAGCAGGTGGGAGTTTTCGTTTGGGGTAAGAAGTGTACAGAAGCTGACTGTACTGACGCATTCCAATAATCCCAGAAGTGAGAGGACCAAGAGTTCAAGGTCCTTTTTGGCTATTAAGTATTTTTCAGGCCAGTCTGCGCTACACAAGACCTTGTCACAACCTCCTTTGCCCCCACAAAGTAGTCTACAGACAACGGAGTTTGCCACCATTTTTATTTTATACTGTCTGTTGAACAGGCAGGTAGATTAAAGTCTATTTTGTTTGGGGGCAAAATAGAATCTTATTTTATTTTATTTTATTTATTTTTTAAAAAGATTTATTTATTATGTGTACAGGAGAGGGTGACAGATCTCATTACAGATGGCTGTGAGCCACCATGTGGTTGCTGGGAATTGAACCCAGGTCCTCTGGAAGAGTAGCCAGTGCTCTTAACCTCTGAGCCATCTCTCCAGCCCCATAATCTTATTTTATGTGCTCTTCCACTTCATTAGACTGTTCACCCAAATCATGAAAACTATTTTAACTTTTTTTTTTATTTTCAGTCCACGGTCTTTGAAAGCTAGAGGGACATTTTGTTGTTGGTCCTGTGATTCAAGGCTCGATTTGGCAGACCACAGAAAGCATGATGGCCAGCAGGACCTGTCAGCTTCAGCTCTGCACTGTAAGGGACCAATCCGTCTGTCAGAAAATTTTCCTTTTTTAAAAAAATTATTTTTATTATGTTCTATTTTTTATTGTATTTGGCCTGCATGTCTGTCTGTCTGAGGCCCTGAGTTACAGATAGTTGTAAGTGGCCATGTGAGTGCTGAGAAATGAACCCTGGTCCTCTGAAAGAGCAGCTAATGCTCTTAACCACTGAGCTATCTCTCCAGCCCCCTACCCTTCCTTTTTTTTTTTTTTTTTTTTTTTTTTTTTTGAGACAGGGTTTCTCTTTGTAGCTTTGCACCTTTCCTGGAACTCGCTTTGTAGACCAGGCTGGCCTCGAACTCACAGAGATCTGCCTGCCTCTGCCTCCCGAGTGCTGGGATTAAAGGCGAGCACCACCACTGCCAGGCTCTTTTTTTCTTTCTTTCTTTCTTTCTTTCTTTCTTTCTTTCTTTCTTTCTTTCTTTCTTTCCTTCCTTCCTTCCTTCCTTCCTTCCTTCCTTTCTTTCTTTTTTTTTTTAAAATCAAGATGTCTATATAACAACCTTGGCTGGTCTCTAACTCACTGTGTAGAACAGGCTAGCCTCAGACTCATACAAATCTGTCTGCCTCTGCCTCCCCACTGCTAGGATTAAAGGCATACACCACTACACCTGGCTAAAATTTCCCTTTTCGCTTGCTAACAAACCTCAAGTAGGAGCTAAAATTTCACTCAATTCCACAGAATAATCAAGGACAGCACCTGGTAACACACATGAATGTATGTCCCTTTACACTGCATGCTCTATAGTTATGCAGCAGCAGCTTTTTAATCTGGGCACTGGGGGCATGGAAGAGATGAGAACATTTAACTTGGGGCTGGGGATGTGACAAGGTTGGTAGAGGGTTTGCCCAGAAGGCATGGAGCCCTGGTTCCATCACTAGCACTGCGTGAAACTGGGTGTGGCTACACTTGCCCGTAATCCCATCACCCGAGACCCTGCTCCAAAGATTGAACTGAGTAGAAATCCTGCCTTTTTCATCCTGAACTTCGGAGATTCAGACTATTTTTAATTTTTTTTTTTTTTTTTGTTTTGTTTTGTTTTTTGAGACAGGGTTTCTCTGTGTAGCTTTGCGCCTTTCCTGGAACTCACTTGGTAGCCCAGGCTGGCCTCGAACTCACAGAGATCCGCCTGTCTCTGCCTCCCGAGTGCTGGGATTAAAGGCGTGCGCCACCACCGCCCGGCTTTAATTTTTTTTTTTTCTTTTTTGTTTTTTGCTTCTCTGTGTAACCTCCCTGGCTGTTCTAAAACTTGTTCTATAGACCAGACCGGCCTTGAACTCACAGAGATCCGCCTGTCTCTGCCTTCCAAGTGCTGGGATTAAAGGCACGCGCCACCAACACCTGGCTTTATTTTAGATCTTTTATTTATTCTTTGACAATTTCACACATGTATACAAGGTGTGTTGATCACATCTACCTCCACGTTCCCCCTCCCATTCTTCCTGACACCTCTCCACACCTCCTCTTCTCATCTTCACTCATCTCCTTTTATTTTATAACCCGAGTCCAACTGGTGCCGCCCACCGGCTGGAACACTGATCTTGCTGCCTTGGTCTCGTGCTGGGAACAATCATTGCCATGAGTTAATGAGTGCAATGGCCACATCATGTGCAGCAGACAGCATGTCCAGATGAGACACCCCTCTCCTCCTCTGGCTCCTGCCTTCTTCCCACCTTCTCTTCTCTGACATTCCTTGTGCCTTGAAGGGGGGAGGGGCAGTTGATACAGATGTCCCGTTTAAAGTTGAGTACTGGTAGTCATTTATTCTCAGTACTTTGACTAGTTATGAGTCTCTGCACTAACTGCTGTCCACTGTGGAAACTTCTCTGGCTAAGATTAAGAACAGCACTAATCTGTGGGTAATAAACATAAATATTTAGAAGGCAGTTTGACCACATTCCATCTGACAAAACAATAGTGAGTTCTCCCCTAGGGCCTATGACCTCTGAGCCTTGGGCTTTTGACCAAGTTTACAGCTTTTCTTTCTTTTTTTTTTTTTAAAGACAAGAATCTTCATCCATAGCTCAAGCTATTTTGCCCCTAACTGTGGTGATTCTCCTGCCTCAATCACCATGCTGAACTTGAAAGTTGTTCTTGAAGTCACTGCTTTTGCCCTCCGATGCCCAATTCTTCCCTACGAGTTGTGCAGTGCACTCTAGTTTGGTTATTCACATTTTAACCTTTATGGGTTCTTCTATCCTTATCGTAACACGGATGGCCACAGCATTAAAAATTGAACTAGCAATATACTCATGCAAGCCCAATGGTTAATCCACAGGCAAAGTCAAAGGCAGATTGTTAAACGTTGTCCTTAAATTGCATGCCTCACAGTAATGATGCACCAAGAGACTGCTCATAGAGTCTGAGACAATGGGAGAAGGAGAGGGGAACAGGCATCCACGACAGAAGGAAAATCATTTATGTGGGTTCAACTGACACTAAAAATAGTGCTGCCTTCAGTCTCTATTTTTATTTATTTATTTATTTATTCGAGACAGGGTTTCTTTGCGTAGCTTTGGTGCCTGTCCTGGAACTCGTTTTGTAGACCAGGCTGGCCTCGAACTCACAGAGATCTGCCTGGCTCTGCCTCCCCAGTGCTGGGACTAAAGGCATACACCACCACCACCTGGCATTTCAGTCTCTATTTTTAACAGATTAATTAATTTTTCTGCTATGTATGTGACTGCTTTGTCTGCATGTATGTATATGTGCATCAGCCTCAGAGGTCATAAGAAAACGTTGAATCCCCTAAACTGGAGTTATGGATAATTGGGAGCCAGATTAGTGAACCAGTGAGCCAGATTAGGGAACCAAACTTGAGCTCTCTGGAAGAGCAGCCAGTGCTCTTAACCACTGGGCAGATAAAAGTTATGTGTGTTTGTTTGTTTGTTTTTGAGATCTCTATGAATTCTGCATTGTAGCTGGAGAGTTTCTCTCCGGGTTCCACCAAGCCCCCGCAGTCCTACAACCCACTTACAAAATAATCACTCAGATGCTTATATTACTTAAACTGCTCTGCCATTAGCTCAGGCCTACCACTGTTTAGCTCTTACACTTAAACTCAGCCCATTTCTATTAATCTATACCTTGCCACGTGGCTCATGGCTTACCGGTAACTTACATCTTGCTACTCATCATGGCAGCTGGCAGCATCTCTCTGCCTCAGCCTTCCACTTCCCAGAATTCTCCTCCCTCTTTGTCCCGCCCTATACTTCCTGCCTGGCTACTAGCCAATCAGCATTGTATTTATCCATCAATCATCCACGGCACTGCATCTTGGGTACCAATGTGAAATGGGATGGCTAGCACCTTGATTTTCCAAGTGATGCTAGTAATGACAAGAGACACTCAGACTTACTGGATTTATCAAGATATAATAATCTGGTCCTATGGGTACAAGCCTATAATCCCAGGGAGTGAATAAAATCAAGAGTGAATGTATATTGTTGACATGGGCACAGCCATGTCAGGGACTCCATTATGGCACAGGCTCCCCCAGTGATGCTCAGGGGGCTAGCAAAGCCTTCCTCTGGTCCAAGTACAGTTGACCAGTATATGCAAAAACTAGCAACTGCAGCATCCCAGATGTCCACAACCTGAGATCACGGCCCTACAGCGACCTCCTACTGAGACTAGCTAAGCTCTCCTCTCACGCTGTACATAACAAATGCTCTGAGTTTCCAGGTGGCATCCAGCACGGCAAACTCAGCCCACCCAGTCCCAGCTTTTCTGTATGTGTATCTATCGTGTCTTCATTAGCCATTTCTTTGTTTTACCAAGTCATTGCCATCAGGCTTCCAGGACCAAGCTCTGCAGGACAGAGCATCTAGCACCAGGAGGATTGAGGCAAGAGTATTGGTGTCAATTCTAGGCTAGCCTGGGCTATATGATGATTCTAAGCCAATGTGGGGTAGGTCAGGACCTCAATATCCGAATAGAGGGAGGGCATAATTCAGATTAGAGCAAGAAGCCTTAGAGAGGAGAGCTCAGAATCTCCAACTGATAGCAGCATTGGTTGCCAGACATGTGAGTGAAACCATCATATCCCCTTTGGCTCAGCTGACCCTCCAGCAAAATCGTCCAGATATAACCAAGGTTAGATACCAGAGCTG
>NC_081431.1:38115580-38163080 GCF_949786415.1 Peromyscus eremicus | reverse complement strand
ATTTATTCATTGTGTGTGTGAACATGTCATGGGGCACATGTAGAGGTCAGAGGACAATTTGAGGGTGTTGTCTCTCTTTCCATGTGAGTCCCAGGGATCAAACTCAGATTACTAAGTTGTTGATTGATTTTGTTTGTTTGTTTACTTTTTACTCTTTTAGCTCTTTAGCTCTTTGGTCTTTTGGGGGCCCACCACCCAGATCCCAAATAAATCACACATGAGGGTTATTCTTAATTATAAATGCTGGCCTTAGCTTGGATTGTTTCTTGCCAGCTTTCTTAACTTTAAATTACCCCATCTACCTTTTGCCTCTAGGCTTTTTCCTTTTCTTACTTCTGTGTATCTTACTTTCACTCTCACTCCATGGCTGGCTGAGTGGTTGCCCCTAGCACCCTCCTCTCCTTTTTCTCTTGCTCTTTCTTCCTCTCCTCCCAGATTTCTCCTTCTATTTATCCTTTCTGCCTGCCAGCCCTGTCTATCCTTTCTCCTGCCTTGCTATTGGCCATTCAGCCCTTTATTAGATCATCAGGTGTTTTAATCAGGCAAAGTAACACAGCTTCACAGAGTTAAACAAATGCAACATAAAAGAACGCAACATATCTTTGTATTATTAAAACAAATGTTCCTCAGCATAAACAAATGTAACATACCTTAAAATACTATTCTACAACAACTAAACTTGGTAGCAAAAGCTTTTACCTTAGTGGAACATCTCACTAAGCCCTACTATTACTTTTAATCACCCAGCATTCCTAGATACTATGATCCTATTACTGAAGACAACATGCACTTGGGTTGTAGGACATAGAGAATTCAATCTGGAATTGGGTGGAAAACTTCCTCCCTGCAGGCTAGCTTTCATGGTACTGAAAGATGTTATGCAGACCACTGAGAGCTGTGGTCTTACCCATTGCTGGACCCTGAATGTTACAACATTGACTTATCAGGCAAGTTGTGCAAACTGGTGCAATAGTAGCATAACTGTGTGGTGGTGGTGTGTTCCCCAAAATATTGTGCATCCTAATAAACTTATCTGGGGTCAGAGAACAGAGCAGCCACTAGATAAAGAGGCCAGAAAATGGTGGCACTCATGCCTTTAATCCTAGCATTCCAGAGGCAGAGATCCATCCAGATCTTTTTGAGTTCAAAGCCACACTGGAAACAGTCAGGCATGGTGACACACGCCTTTAATCCTGGAAGTGATGGCAGGAAGTAGAAAGGTATTTAAGGCATGAGGACGAGGAACTAGAGCCTGGTTAAGCTTTTAGGCTTTTTAGCAGCAGTTCATCTGAGATCCATTTTGGATGAAGACTCAGAGGCTTCCAGTCTGAGGAAACGAGATCAGCTGAGGAATTGGCCAGGTGAGGTTAGCTGTGCCTTGTTCTGCTTCTCTCATCTTCCAGCATTCACCCCAATACCTGGCTCCGGGTTTGTTTTTATTAATAAGACCTTCTAAGATTTGTGCTACATAACTGTTATGGGGTTATTCAAGTGATCTTTTAAAAATTGCATTTGAGGCCCATTCCATAGGAAGGAACTTATGCCTGGTACTGTTAATCTTGTTAAAAGCCCATGGCTGAGAAGTTCACAGGCCCTAGTGGGGAACTATTACTATTATAAACTATTATTATTGCTTTGCTTAATGGTGAGCTTGTCAAATCACCTTCTAAATATTTATATTTATACCCACAGATTCAGGCTGCTCTTAACCTTGGTCATATCTGGACATAACATGGCCATTGCACTTATGGGCTCACGGCACCTGTACTTCTCACCACAAGACCTGTATAAGATCAAGCCAGTCAAATTCCAGCATGGATAGAGGGGTGCTCATAAGGCCTCACTTCTACTGAGAAGTTCTTAATGTTGGAGGCTGCTGCGGAGGGAGAGTAGTGTTTCTTTGGGGACATGCCCATCAGTAGATTGGTTGTCCACAATCAGGGACAGGGAGAGTTGAAGAGGAGAGAAGTGAGACGATCAAAATATGTTGTGTACATATATGAAAAGCTCAAGTAACAAAAAATCATGTTAAAAAAAAACAGCCAAAGCCAGGCAATGGTGGTGCATACCTTTGATCCCAGCACACAGGAGGCAGAGGCCGGCAGATCTCTTTGAGTTCGAGGCCAGTCTGGTCTACAGATCGAGTTCCAGGACATACTCCAAAGCTACACAGAGAAACCTTGCCTCAAAAAAACAAAAACAAAACAAAACAAGTAGCCAAAAAGGAACACACAGAATTAGTGTTTGGAGAATCTATATGTAAATGGACTCTACAAGCATTATTTTGTTATTGCTTTTGTATTACTTATTTTTGTTTGTGTGAGACAAGGTCTCACATACTTGAGGTTTGCCTTGAACTTCTGATTCTTCTTCCTTTGTCTCATATTTTTTGTGCTAATAGTATATATTTACATGAGACTTTTTTTTTTTTTTTAAAATAAGACAGGGTCTTTTTATGTAGCTCTGGCTATCTTGGAGCTCACTATGTAGACCAGGCTGGCTTTGAACTCACAGAGATCCACCTGCCTCTGCCTGAGTGCTGTGTCATGGTTGGCAAGGTTTTTTTTTTTTTTTTTTTTTTTTTACACCAAATGCTCTTCTCCTCTAGCCCTCCCTCCTTCATCCCCTCCTCTCTCCTTTTTCTGCTTGCTTGTTGTGCAAGGTTTCACTATCTAGCCCAGGCTGGCTTGATCTCTGGTGTCAACCTTCAGAGTCGCTGGGGTTACAGGCATACACCCTCGTCCCGCCAGAGCCAAGTTTTGAGTCTAAGCCTTCTAATTTCAGAGTCCCTGCCCTTAACCACAGCACTGTTCTACACAGCAATTACTGTCCATCATTCATGAATTAGCAGAGAAACCAAACTGTTGTCACCAAATTGAAATTCCCTGGGTAAATGAAAACTAAACAGTAAAACAAATTCTATTTCTATGATCATCTTTATGCTTTGTGAATTAATTTTTTCAGTAGCTGCTACCATTTTGTGACTTAAAAGAAAAAAAAACATATTTTGAGACAACATTTTGCTGTCATGGAGGCTGCTCTCATTCAAATTCATGGACTCAAGTGATCTCCCTGCTTCAGCTTTCTTAGCAGTTGGGAATACCACATAGGAATTCAAGTAAACACCACAGCACGGTGTGTGTGTGTGTGTGTGTGTGTGTGTGTGTGATTTTTTGCTGTTTGAGACAGGATCTTACTATTCAGTTACTCTGGTCTTGAACTTGTGATCCTCCTTCCTCTGGACTGTTAGAATGGCAGGGGTACAACATGACTCTCAGAAAAAAAAAGTATTTAAATTTGATATAAATGAAAATTCATGTTCTATCCAGTGCTAACGTGTAGCTTTCCTATGGAAGCTAAATTCAGTTGTATCTGGCCACACCTTGGATGGCAATGGAATCATTTAATAGTGTTCTTAGTTTGCTTGCTTGCATGTGTGTGTGTGTGTGTGTGTGTGTGTGTGTGTGACAAGACAACTCTCACTGTCAGTTCTTACCTTTTGCACTTAGTTTAAGACAGGCTTCCTTAGCCACTGCACGTGTAAGCCTGGCTAGCTGGCCTGTGGGCTTCTGGACACCTTCCCTTCTCTTCCTCCTACCTTCTTGTAGACAAACTGGGATTACAGAGCTTGGGCTAGTGCATCTGGCTTTTCACTATGACTAGTAGCTTTTTGTGTGCGTTCTGGGGCTCCAAGTCCAGGTGGTCAGGCTTGCAGGGCAAGTACTTTTTTGACACTAACCCAACTTTCCCCAGCCCCTAAGGCTCTTATAATAGTGAATATCTATATTGAAATCAGCTGGAGGTTGGTAGCTCAGTGGTAGAGCACTTCCCTGGAACTCCAGGCCCCGAGTTTGAGTCGCACCAACACACACTTTTGATCATGCGTGGTTCTACAAAAGAAATGAAACCTATTTTGCTAACTCTTCTCTTCCTTGTGGTTGTTTCCTCGACTCTACGCAATGGCTCCAGTCCTAATTCAAAAGCAAAATTTCAAGTGGTACGTCCAGTAACTGAGCCTTTTAAAAACACAGCTAACAAGGAAGTCAAAGGAATAGCAGGAAATAAGCATCATGGAGTCTTCGAGGATTAAAAAAAACAACTGGCTCAACCTTCAGATGAAGGAACACAGTGGGGGTGGGATGTCGAGACAATTGCACACCGGGTTTATGGCAATAAAAATCACTTCTCTTCCGCCCGGGTCTCTATTTAGACAACAGAGGCTAAAGATGAGTAAGTTCTGACTCAGAAATGAGGTCAAAGTGATATTTTTTTCCTTGTCAACAAAGGAGGGCCCGACCTCGTGCACAGAGAGGAAAACATGTCTGTGGGGAGATTAGCTTTACTGTCAAGCGTTTTAAAGCCAATAGAAACACACGCGGTTAGATGGTAGAAGAGTTCGAGAGCAATCCATGGGAGTATGAGGAAGTGAGCTACAACTGCTTTGCCAATAACACCCCAAAGTGCACGCAACCTAGGCGAAGGCAATTTAACATCAAGAAATAATGCCCCAAATTAAAATTAAGTTAAGCCTGCACTTTACCATCGCCCCATGAATTTTGTACCATTTCAAACTTCCCTCTAGGCCAGCTGCTAAGTGTATGTGAAGGACTCCTCAATTGAATGGCAGCGAAGCACAGGGATTCAGAGCCCCAGCTGTTTGCAGCGGGAGCTGCGCACGTGGTGGGTTCTCAGCCTCCTCTGACTTGACAGGTGGAGGTGGGACAGGAAAGACTGGGGGCCCACACTCCCCCAGGGCGGGGTGGTGTGTGGAGCCGAACGTGGGTGGACGTCCGCACCCGCAGGTTCGGATCCGGAGCCCGGGCACAGTGAAGGGACCCGCAGGCCCCCGAAAGCTTGGGTGGATCAGTGGGCCCCGGCCTCCACCCAGCGGGGCGCGGCGCGGGGCGGGGCCACCTGGAGCTCCGCCCTCCGAGTAGCGGAGGTGCTTGGGCGAGAGAGAGGGGGGCGGGAGACGCTCTGTCCCACGCTCGCCCTGTGCTCGGTGGTTTAAAGATGGCGGCGGCGGCTGGGGCGCGGAGCCGCCGGAGGGGGAGGGAGAAGGAGAGCCTGTGAGACGCTGGGAGGCAGCGCGGCGGCGGCTGTAAGGAGTCCGCGTGCGGAGCCGCCGGCGACTCGGGCCTGGGGGCGGCCTGGGCTTGGACTGGCGAGGCCGGAGCGGTGCCAGGAGCTCCGAGGCCGGAGCGGAGGAGGAATGTGAGCAGGGGTCGGCGGGGGCGCGGGAGTACGCGAGCGGCGGGATGGGGCAGCAGGTGGGCCGCGTCGGGGAGGCTCCCGGGCTCCAGCAGCCGCAGCCGCGCGGGATCCGGGGCAGCAGCGCAGCCAGGCCCTCGGGCCGCAGGCGGGACCCGGCGGGGCGTACCGCAGACACCGGCTTCAACGTCTTCACCCAGCACGGTGAGTGTGTCCGGAGCCGGCGGAGGACGTGACGGGGAGGCCAGGGGTGGGGTGGGGTCGGGGCGAGGTGCGAGGCGGACGGGCAGCCCTCGGGGGGCGAGGGCTGGAGGGGTGCCCGCGAGTGGGGGCGGAATCCGCTGCCATCTGGGCCAGTCGTCACGGGAGGCGAGGCACACCCCTCCCCCCGCCCCGGCTCGGCTCTCCAGCCTGGCTGGCAGCATCTGGGGGCGGCGGCAGAGAGAGCAGCAGGCAGGGGTCTTAGGGACCCAGGCTAGTCTGTCTGCTGTCCTGGGACAGGACGGTGGTGGTGGGGACTGTGGAACAAGGGATGGTATCCCTAGGGAGGGAAGGATGAAGGCAGGTATGAGCTCAGGTTCAGGAGGTGGGAGGATAAACCGGTTGTTAACGACGGGAACGAGTCGTGCCCCGAGGAATTGGGAAATAGGTACTGCATCTTAAGAGATCGCGGCATGTTCCGTATGTGTTTCGTTAAATCAGGCAGTGAGCAGTGTTAGAATGGTCAGCTGTGAACCCTTTTTAGCATCTCTTTACTTTCACCGGAGTATTTCCCCTAAACTAAAAAGGAAGGGCTTTGCCAAACCACCCTATTCTGTGTGTCTGAGTAGGACACAGGATTCTGAGATGGCTGGCGGGGCTGTAGATGGGTGGGTATGGTTAGGGCTTCCATGTGGACATGAATGTGAGTTTTTCTTTGAGCCGCAGTTGTGTGTACATGTATGCATAGGTGCTCCAGGTAGTCTGGAACTTACGCCGTCTCATACAGTTTTCAGAAGAGCTGACTCTAAACTATTTAAAATTACATTTATTTTGCGTGTGAGTGTATGTGTGCAGGCGCATGTATGCAGAGCTCAGAAGACAACTCGGGGAATCATTTCTCTACTTCCACCATGTGGGTTCCAGGTATTGAACTCATCATCAGGCTTGGAGGCAAGTGCCTTTACTTACTGAGCCATCTTGTCGGTCCAGTGTCTCTAAACTTCTAATAAATACAGATTTTGAGCACACACTCTATTAATTCCTGTGTATTATGTACACGAGCTACTGTTCTAATGCAGTTAACAAACAGAAATAGAGTATAAGAAAAGGTGCTCTGTGAATCAGTGGCAGTGCACACAGCATGACGGAGGCCCCGGGTTCAAGCCTCAGCAGCCCCCCTCAAAAAAGTATTAATTTTTTTTCCCCCTGAAGCCAAGTGGATTCTTTTGTTCCTCTATAGTGTTGTTGACCATTTTTGAGAGCACTTTTCTAGAGGAGGGCAGAATAGAGAAGGGGGAAAAAGCAGACGATATCCTCATACTCTCAAGAGGCTGGTGATGTAGATGTGAGTTCTATAGAAAAGACTGGCTCGTATAAACTGGACGAGGAGTAGCAAACTACGGTTTCACTGACAATACATGTAGAAGCAAAATAAAGAATATACAGTGTCCCACACCACATAGTTTGGGGAAGGGAAGGATAAGAAGTGTAAACTAGTCGGGTGGTGGTGGCACACGCCTTTAATCCCAGCACTCGGGAGGCAGAGGCAGGCGGATCTCTGTGAGTTTGAGGCCAGCCTGGTCTACAAAGTGAGTTCCAAGAAAGGCGCAAAACTACACAGAGAAACCCTGTCTCAAAGAAGTGTAAACTAGTCACGAGAAAGGGCCTTTCAAAGGAAGTGATGATAGATGGTAGTATGCAAAAAGATGATCCCAGGGTTTTATAGCTATCGGTCGAGTTGCATCTGAGATCTTCATTTGGACCTTTGTTTCCCTTTTCCTTTTTTTAATTTTTAAAAAACAGTTAAAATTTTTATTTGTACAGGTGTTTTGCTGCATGTATGTCTGTGTGCCATATGCATACCTGATGCCCAGAGAGGCCAGAAGGAAGGTATCAGGTCTATTCTTAGAACTAGATGGTGGTGAGCTGCCATGTGGGTGCTGGTGATTGAACCCAGGTCCTCTGGGGGAGCAGTGGGTGCTCTTAACCACTGAGCCATCTCTCCAGGTCCAGAGTTGTTTCTTAATGGAGGAGGTGGGTGGTTTGGGGCATTTCAATTTCCCATGCTCACTGTTAAAGAAGTGCTTGAGCAGCTCTTCAAGGTGTATGATTTGTATGCAGGTGCTATTTGTATAGTGTATATTAAAGTACTAAAACATAGGGAAAGGGTTAACAGTTCTCAGGAGGAAATCCACATAGCTTTGCTTTATGGAATTACCTAAGTGTGGCCCAGTGGGCAGCAGTGACCCTTCCTCCTCCTTTGGTCTGTAAGAAGGAAGACGTCATGAAGGATGGACAGGGTTTAGACCTGTGGAGTTGGAAAAGAGCAGGGTAGGCAGAAGACAACTGGAAAATGGGAAGTCATGGATGAAATAGTTAGGAGACAGGAGAGCAAAATTGCAAGAGTGGTTTTTTGGGTTTTCCTCTTCCTTTTTTTTTTTTCTTTTGTGATACAGAGTCTAACTGCACAACCCTGGCTGGCCTGGAACTCACTGTGTAGACCAGGTGCCCCTCAGACTGACAGAGATTGGCCTGCTTCTGCCTCCTGAGTGCTGGGATTAAAGAGGTGTGCCAGCATGCACACGTGTCCTCTCTGTTTAGTTCAGGCCACCCTCAGACTTGCAATCCTCCTCCTCCTCCTCCCTCAGACTCAAATGCTGGGATTATGGAAGTGAGAATCCAGCTGCCATCTTTGAGTTTATTTGTCTGTGAAAGAGATGCTCTTTAAGTTTGTAATCTTATGACTCTAAGTGAGGAGTAATAGGAACAAAACCTTTAGTTGATTGAGAGAGACTGAGTTATAGGAAATCTGGCAGAAAAGCTTCATCAGTTTAGTTGATTGGCTATAGTTTATAGGTTCTATCAATATACTCAAGTGTGAAAGGTAATGGCTGGGCAGTTGGCTTTGAAGTCAGGATTAGAAGCAGTGGAAACAGGAGAGGTAAGTTCAAGGGTATTTCTGTTCATTCAGGGAATAAATGTTTTTGAGTACCTATTGGGCTCTGAGGGCCTTGTGAACGTGAGTCCTAATTCAGGAACTTAAAGGACTTGATCTCCCACCCCACCCCCTGCGTAACAGTTCTGGCTGCCCTGGAACTTGATTTGTGGACCAGGCTGGCCCCAAACTCACAGAGATCCGCCTGCCTCTGCCTCCTAAGTGCTGGGATTAAAAGCATGATCCACCATGGCCTGGCTAAGGACTTGATTCTAATAGATCTCTTTGGGATTGTTGAAGGTGGGAACCCTGGGGCCATTGTATCAGTATTTGAAATCTGACTGTTATTTCCTGTGTGACCCTAGGCAAGTTATATATTAGGCTCCATAAAATAGGGATTATAAGAGTACCTAGTATTTTATGGGTTAATATGTGCAAAGCATTTAGAATGATGCCTTGCACATATTATGAGTTCATTGTGGGCCAAGTGTGATGGTGCACAACTTTAATCTCGGCACCCAGGAGGCAGAGACAGATGGATCTCTTTGAGTTCAAGGCCAATGTGGTCTACAGTGAGACCCTGCCTTAATAAACAAATAAATAATTTGTGAAAAGAATTCAGTGTGTCTTACCTGTTTTCATCATTCTTCTTTATTATTATTTTTATTTTATGTTCATTGGTGTTTTGCCTCCATGTATGTCTGTGTGTTACACAGAATGTCAGAAGTCTTGGAACTGGAGTTACAGACAGGTGTGAGCTGCCATGTGGGTACTGGGAATTGAACCCTGATCCTCTGGAAGAGCAGTCAGTGCTCTTAACCACTGAACCATTTCTCCAGCTCCTATTTTTATTAAAAACGAGGATGTGTCAAAGTTAACATCAAGGCTTTGTACCTGGGTAACTGGGAATATGATTTTATTGGCAAGGTTGAAAGTTAGCAGATGGATGGGATGTTAATATAATAGCCAAAGGCTAGTGTGAAAAAGAGTAGAAATAATAAATACTGGAAGAAATAAAGGTAAAGTAAGTACTTTTTAATTTTTGGAGGGGGGTAGTCTGGGGATTGAACTGAGGGCCTCATACAAGCCAGACTATCCTACCACTGAGCCAATATGTATCCATTCATTACAGTAGAAGCCCATGATGGATAACCTGTCTCACCTGGGGAGGCTGAGATTAGTAACGTGAAGACATTTTTGGCTTGTACCTAAGGTGGGTACTTGTACAAAAGTGGGTGCTCTAGAGGGCTAGGGAGATGGCTTATTTGGTCAGGCACTTACCCAGCATGCCAGAAGTCCTGTCTTTAACCCCCTGTACTGTTTAAAAACCAGACAGACACCTGAGGCTGAGACACTTGAGTTTGAGGCCAGCTTGGTCTGCATACCAAGTACACATTTGGCATTATTGTGAAAAATAATCTAGGTCATGGAACTAGTATATAAATCACTATCCTTTGGCCGCCACATGCCTATAATCCCAGCCCTAGGAAGCTGAGGCAGATGGATTGCTGTGTATTTGAGGTTAGCCTGGGGGTATGGAGTGAGTATCAGACCAGCAAGGGCTGTGTAGTAAGGCCTTGTCTCAAAAAACTGGGAAAAGTTTCCCGTCTTGAGTTCATTGAATTCCTAGCATGTAAACCCATAACTAGAAGGTCTGGTGTGGAGTGGGAGAGACGGCTGAGGAGCTAAGTGCTTACTGCTCTGTTTTGCACAGGACCCAAGTTTGCTTGTTAGAACCCACTCGAGGTGGCTCACAACTGCGTGTAAGTCCAGCTGCAGATGATCTGAGGCCTTCTTCTGGCCTCCTCCAGCATCTTCAAACACACACACACACACACACACACACACACAGAGCAAAAATCTTAAAAGTGTGATAGGCTCTTGAGTTTGTGTAGATTAAATTTTTTTTTTTTTTTTTTTTTTGGTTTTTCGAGACAGGGTTTCTCTGTGTAGCTTTGTGCCTTTCCTGGAACTCACTTGGTAGCCCAGGCTGGCCTCAAACTCACAGAGATCCGCCTGGCTCTGCCTCCCGAGTGCTGGGATTAAAGGCGTGTGCCACCACCGCCCGGCCAGATTAAATTTTTTAAATAATTACTATTGTTATTGTGTGTGAATATCTGCATGGGCAGTGTGTGTGTGTGCACACGTGTGTTTGAGTGCAGGTGTGCATGGGAGTCAGAGAACAGTTCTTGGCAGTTCTCTCCCTTCTATCACGGCTTCCTGGCATTGAACTCATGTCGTCAGGCTTGCACAGCAGTTGCGTTTGCTTGCTCAGCTGTCTCACTGGCTCTCCATAGAGGTTTTAATGTAAGTTAGATAGTCTATGTATCTTAGAACGTTTATCAGAGTCCGTGATTTAGTTCTTTAGCCAAGAGTGTCAATTTTTTTCATTGTTAATATTGTGAGTAAGCTGTGAAAAAAAATTTGCTTTGCCAGAAATGTTTTAGAAATGTAATTTAGAAGGAATGAAATAGTAGGCTGTATTTTGGTATGAAAATATGATGTATTGTATGACTTGTCAGTTTTTTAGTTGAAGCTTTATCGGTGAGCTGTTGTTTTGTGCCAGTAATCTCGGGTTGAATGTCTTTGTCTTTTTTGTTTGTCTTGTTGGGTACAGTAGGCTGGCCTTGAACTTTCGGTAGTATTCCTGCCTCAGTCTGCCCAGTGCAGAGGTTATTAGTGTGCATCCCCAGGCCTAGCTCCTTACTCTACTTTTTAGTATCTGGCATATCTTTCAACAATTAGAAGATTTCAAGTCAGTGTTGCTTCCTTCCTACCTCCTTCCTGAAAATTATATTAACCCCCCACCCCACACAAATTACGAGGTTTTGAATAATAATTTTTTTTCTTAAATTCACTTTTAAATCATTGGAATTTTCTCTTTTGTACCTAAAGTGTATTCCCCCCTGACCCCAAGACAGGGTTTCTCTGTGTAGCCCTGGCTGTCCTGGAACTTTCTCTGTAGACCAGGCTGTCCTCAAACTCACAGAGATCCGCCTGCCTCTCTTCCTGAGTGCTGAAATTAAAGGTGTGCGCCACCACTGCCCACCTCTTGTAGTGCATTTTAAAGTCTTTACAGAATAAGTCGTGGACACTCCAATGTGAAATGATATTCCCCAAAGATAGCATGATCTTAACTGTAGTTGTCCATTGAAGCAGTCTCTATGTGTAGCCCAGTCTGATGTTGCCCTGTTCATTTAAGACAGAGTCTCCTGTAGCCTAGGATGGCCTAAAACTTGATACCTGAGGATGGCCTTGAATTCCCTGTTCCCTTGCCTCCACTTCTCGAATATCGAGATTACAGATGTGTGCCACCACATGGGACTTGTAGGCTGATCTGAACTCTCTAGTCTACTTACACCTCTAAGTGCTGGAATTGTAGGTATTATCATGCCTGGCAGTGATCATTAATTGTTAGGAGAATTAAATTTTTGTAGTTGTTCTTTTTAGATAGGGTCTCACTATATCAATCACAAGCTGGCAGGCAACTCACCGTGTAGGCCAGGAAAATACCTCCAGTGGCATACCTCCTCTGATAAGACCACACCTTCTCTAATCCTTCCCAAACGGTTCCACCAGCTGGGGACCAAAGATTCAAACATATGAGCTGATAGGGACCACTCTGATTCAGCCCACCACACTTTGTATCCTCTGCTAGAACCTGAACTGGGTAGGCTTTCTGGAGTGGTTATGGTGTTCTTATTTAAATCACTTACATCTGCTTACTTTTATATATTTCTGTAATAGTGTTAGTTTAAAACATTTTAAACTGACAACATATCTGATAAGTAACAATTTTACTTTTGATACAACTTTGTAGGTGAGGGCTGGGGAGATGGATGACTCAGATAGGTGGCTCCTAGGAGCTCACTGACTGACTGTTCTAGCTGGAACTGTGAGCTTCCAGTTCACCGAAAGACCCTGCCTCAGGAAATAAGGTGGGAAAAGATTGAGAAAGACGTCCTCAGGTCAATCTCTGGCCTCTGCGTGGGCCCGTGTGGGTGAGCTCACCCTCATATTCATTCATTCATGCAAGACACACACACAGACACATTGAGAAGAAGACAAGAGCAAAAAAGAAAACTGTAGGTAGTTGTTTTTGCCATGACATCAGAATGCCCAGATATGGAAGGTCATCTGATAGCATAAATGTGGAGCAGGGGCATCATTTTATAACATTAGAATATATAATTGAAGTGCTCCAATGATCTTGTATTAAAATTTATATTAGCTGCCTAAAGTATTCTCTCTAGTTTATTATAGCACTATGCAATTTATAAGAACTTTTTTATTTCTAGATAATATGTCAGACCTGTGCTACAAGAGCTTTTAGCTGCGGAGGGATCTTGCAGCCCAGAGCGTTTTCTCTTTCTTTATTAGTCTAGACTAATTGCACATGTTAATGACTCTTAACAAAATTTTTAGATATAGCTTAGACAGAACTGCTTTCCAAAAGCTGTCGATGCTCAGATAGCTGTTATGAACACCCTCATTTAAGTTAGAGGATCCAGATGGTGGTGGCGGCGCACGCCTTTAATCCCAGCACTTGGGAGGCAGAGGCAGGAGGATCTCTGAGTTCAAGGCCAGCCAGGTCTACAATGTGAGTTTCAGGACAGCAAGGACTAAACAGAGAAACCCTGTCTTGAAAAACCATTAGAAAAAAAAAAAGAAGTTAGAGGATTCTGCCCTGGCCCTGCCTCCAACTGAGAGATCTTGTCTGTCTCTGAGTGCTGGAATTAAAGGAATGCACTACCATGCCCAGTGAAAATATTTATTTTTATCATTTTTAATTATGTGTGTGTATGTGTGTGGGTATGTGTACATTAGTGCAGGTGTCTATAGAGACAGAGGCTTCGGGTCCCCTGGAGCCAGAGTTGCAGGTACTTATGGGTCCATTTGCTGGAAGCCAGACTCAGGTATTCTCTGGGAGCATCTGATCCTGATCCTGAGTGATCTCTAGCCACCACCATCAGTCTTTAAAAAGAAAAATGTTAAAAGCTTTTGAGTGTGAAAGTGAGATTTGAGTGTGTGTGTGTGTGTGTGTGTGTGTGTGCACACGTGCGCGCGCAATAATTCTTTGTTAGTAAGCACTGCTGTTTTGGGTTGCATGCATACTCTGAGAATATCATACAAATTAGAACATTGTTTTGGTATTGCTTTCAGTCAAACTTCCAATCAAATAAAAGCATAGATGAATACACGTTTAATATAATAGTATCCCTGAGAGAGGGATCTGTGGTTGGTATGTAAAATGAATAAAAAAATAATAGTATCCCAAATTTAGTCTGGATTCCTTAAAGAAACAATAACTACATTGAGCTCTTGCTTCATTTTGCTTCTGGTAAATGTGCTGAGTGTTTGGTGATTCGCTGGCTTCTCCACAGTAAGCTCTGCCAGTGTTGGGTTTTGACCAGCATAACACAGCTCAGCAGCTCAGGCCATCTGTATTCTCTGGTTTGCTGTCCTAGGAGAGGACTGGCCCAGAAATCTTTCAGTTGATGTGGTCAAGGTCAAGGGTAGCTTAATAGGCAGTATGTACATATATTTTCGTAATCTGCCCTTCCCTCTATGCTAATTATAACAAACTGAAAAAACACTACTGAGTTAAAACCCAAGCTTGCCACTTAGTATTTTGTAGTTTCAGGTAATTACTAAGAAAATATTCTGTAAAAACTAACAATATATTGTTTGTATCACCCATCTGTTCTTTATTTTTAAAAAGGTTGATGTCGGAAGCTTTTTGTCATAGTAACTCTTTGATTGATTTAAAGATTTCATTTAATGTACAAAGATACCTAAATGTAGAAAACAAATGTACCATAGAGGAGCTTATATAGTAGTCAGTAAATAGCTGGGCATGGTGACACACACCTCTAATCCCAGCACCAGGGAGGCAGAGGCCAGCCTGTTCTACATAGTGAGTTCCAGGACAGCCAAGGCTATGTAGAGAGACCATCTTTTAAAAAAAAATTTAAGGCTTATTTAAAACTTTAAAAAAAGATTTAATGAGTTTTATGTTTCTAGGAATTTTGCGTGCATGTGTGTCTGTGCACTACACGTGTGAAGGGCATACAACGCCCGAAAGAGGCTCTGGAGTGGCAGGCAGGTGCAAACACCATGTGGGTGCTGGGAATTGACCTGTGTCCTCCACAAGAGCAACTGGTGCTCTTAACCACCTTTCCAGCCCAGATCTATGGATACACAGTAGACAACCATTTATTTATTTATTTATTTATTTATTTATTATCACAATTATTATTATTATTACTTTTTTGTTTTGCTTTTTGAAACAGGGTTTCTCTGTGTAATAGCTCTGGCTGGCCTGAAACTCAGGCTGGCCTTGAACTTTAAATACGTGCACCACCATCACCCGGCTATTATTATTATTATTATTAATTAATTAATGTTTTGGTTAACATACAAATAAATGGATTTTACCCTGACATTTTCATACATATATATCTTCATTGTTCAGATAGTAATATATGATATTTATCATATTATAATACATAATTTATAGTCAGTGAAGTGCTTTGAACAAACTTTAGCATTCTTTGAAGTTGATGGGTTCTTAAAAAGTGTTTCAGATCTGCTTTTATTTTCTTAATATTCTTTCCCGCACTTAATCGCCCTATTTTTAGCCTAACTGTATTTTACCATATTTATTTGAGACAGTCTCACATTGTAGCCCTAGTTGACCTGGAACTCACTATGTAGTCCAGGGTGGCCTTGAACTCTAGCCAGTCCTCATACAAGCTAAAGCTTGTAGAGTGGCATGCTTGTCTTTTTAAGTCTTCAAGTAAAAGCTTATGAAATTCTATCTTTATCATTGTTTCACTAAAATTTTGTATTATGTTCTATAATTAACCCTGTTTAGAAAAATGCTAATGCTTTTGTAAGTTCTTTGACCTAATTATTTCAAGACCTTTTCTTGAAATTATTAACTGTTCAAAAAGAAGAGTCGTCTTGGTGGTGGGCTGTGGTTGTCAAGGTGTTCTCAGCTCTGAGCAAGTAGGTTGTTTCCTTCTCAAGTCTAAAGTCACCCACTTAGGTCGAGCACTTACTTAACGTAGTGTCGGGTTATTTATTTATTATCATCTTTAGTTAGTTAGTTATTATCTTCATTCATTCATTCATTCATTCATTCATTCATTCATTTATGTATTTATTTATTTTCCTGAGACAGGGTTTCTCTGTGTAGCTTTGGTGCCTGTCCTCGATCTCGCTTTGGAGACCAGGCTGGTCTCGAACTCACAGAGATCCGCCTGGCTCAGCCTCCTGAGTGCTGGGATTAAAGGCGTTTGCCACCACCCTCCAGCTGTGTTGCTTGGTTTTTTTGTTTCTTTGGTGTTTTTGTTTGTTTGTTTGTGAGACAAGGTCTCACTGTATAGCCCAGGCTGGTGGTGAACTTTCAGCGATCCTCCTGCCTCTGTCCTGGGATTATAGGCATGAGCCAACACACCCTGCTTATTTCTTGTTCTTTCTTGGCAGTATACGGAATTTTTTTGGTTCTGGAAATGAAGCCAGTGCCTCATTCCTGTTAGACAAGTGTTCTACCACGGAGTTATAGTTCTGCCCCATCTTTTCATTTTTATCCTCTAAAATTCTTTGTCTTAAAGCACAAGGGTTTGATAGGGTAGATGTGGGAAAAGTTTGTCTTAAAGGAGGATTCTTTACACATACCGTTTTTGGAGTTTGTTGTTTTCAAATTTAGGACATTTTGCTTATTTCTCTGCTTTCCATAGTATTTGCCTTTTCTTATGTCTATATTGTAGATTAAATCACATTGTTGTCTTCACAATTGGTTTTTCAATTAGCAAATTTCATCAAACTCTGTGCTGATTTGCTTGAACTCAGCTATTTCATACACTGCAGAATTGCTGCTTCTATCTACTTCAGCAGTTTCTGTGGGTGGTGTGTGTTGGCAGGACTCTTCAGTTACAAGAAATAGAGGTCAGCTTCTGCAGTCCATAGAAAACTCCCATGGCTGTGTAGAGAATTCAAGGACAGGAATGCAGCAAGGCCTGTCCAGAAACAGGAAGTAGAAGGTTGCTAAAAACTCAGCCAGTATTTTTTTTCTGTTTCTTGTGGCTTCTGTTTGCTCATTTTATTCTCCTTTCTAATTGAGTTCATATTACACTCCCTATTTCTTAACCTTCTGCTCTGATGAATAGGATGGTCCATATGATGTTCATTTCTTGGTCTTGGCTCTAAGTTTCCAGGACTGTCACCACGTGTTAAGAGTTTTTCAGTTTCTGTAATTTTGAGCTAAATGATAGATTGTAATGAGGGCTGAACTGTATATAGAGGATATAGCCTCCTTTTCTCTACCAGATAATTGTTAGCACTCTGCTTCGAGTTGTGACATCTGAAATGTGTCCAGGTATTGCTGGATGTTCCCGTGGATATACAATCATCCATTGCTGAGAACCAGTAACCAAAAATGTGTTTGGCTGCTGTCAGCCTACCACTGTGAGGGTCTCAGGAGGCTCTGGGAGTTGGGGAGGTCTTTGCTGTTTTTTTTTTTTTTTTTTTTTTTTTTGTAGTAGCCCTTAACAGTTTTTCAAATTGTTCCTTTTAAACTTAAACTTATTTTTCTCATGTAAGTTATCTGTATTTAATGTGCTTTTTATTTTTTTAAGTGGTTTGGGAGACGAGAAGGCAGCCTACATTTATTATTATTATTCCATTGATTTATTTATTTCGGGGGCGGCATATGTACTAGGATTCATGTATGGAAGTCAGAGGACAACTGTTCTTTCATTCAGCTGTGAGGGTTCCAGGTATTGAACTCAGGTTGTGAGACTTGGCAGCAAGCACTTTTACCTGCTAAGCCATCTCAGCAGCCCTGATGTGCTTTCTTATTACTTAAAGTCTTTGACTAGATTTTATTTTAGAGTTTGTCATTTTGGGTCATTTCTCTGAATCTCTGGATTTCTCCAGATTTCCTTCTGGTTTGTTTTTCTTTTTTCCTGAGAGCAAGTAGTGTATATATGTGAAGGTATTAATTGTGTTTCTAAGAAGAAATTTGTGAGTTTGGTTCTTCAACAGAGGCATAGAAATTTAGAACTGGAAGAACCCCTAAATACAGTGATGTCAATAAAGTTGATTTACAGACAGGCAGACTGGTGTGTGGGGAGTTGAAAACAGTTGATGATGTCCCCATAGCCTGCTGCTAGATGCAGAGGGAGAAGAAATGCATTCTTTTCTCACTCTTACTCTGTTCTTGACTGAAATCATTGTAACAAAAGGCAGACCAGTAAGAGAAACTCCGTGAGTTGTCCGTCCTCTGCTTCTACACACAAGGATGTTTCACTTAAATTGTTTGCTGCCATTGCCTTGACCTGTCCACCGCCCACCCCCAACCCGCCAAAAGATAGATTCTTCTGTAGCCCAGGAAATGTAGCACACTGTTTATTAAGGTTAATAAATACAATGGATTTATTGCAATTATAAATTGAAATTGTGTTATATTTTTCTCAAGTTTTTAGACTTACGTTTACTTGCATTCTTAAGGCTTTTGGATTTTCTTGGTGGATCCTTATAATTATAGCATAGATTTGTAGTGTGTGTGTGTGTGTGTGTGTGTGTGTGTGTGTGTGTGTGTGTGTTTATAAGACAGGATCTCACTGTGTAGCCCTGGCTGGCATGGAGCTTGCTATATAGATCAGGTTGATCTGGAACTCACAGAGATCTGCCTGCTTCTGCCTCTCAAGTGCTAGTATTAACAGCATGTACCACCACACCTGGCTGTAAAGCATACTGTTAATAGCACAGACTTTTGTGTTAGACCGTGTGAGTTTAAGATTCTTAATTAAATTAATGATTTTGGTAGTTTGACTTAGATATCAACAAATTTAGAACCTTAAGAGACCTTAGAAGTCATATGTTTCTAGGCAAGTTATTTTTCTCTATTTTTCCTCATCTATATAATGGTGTTGTAAGGATTAAATTATTGTTATGTGTAAAATTCCCAGAGTGTGTGGTACATGGTAAGTGCTCAGAAGGATGATAGTTGTTAGGACTTACAAGTTTTGAGAAATTACATGTATTGTGTGTGTGTGTGTGTGTGTGTGTGTGTGTGTGTGTGTGTGTAGTTCTGGGGATTGACTGTAGGACCTCACATGTGCCAGGCAAATGCTCTGTGTGTGTGTGTGTGTGTGTGTGTGTGTGTGTGTGTGTGTGTGTGTGTAGTTCTGGGGATTGACTGTAGGACCTCACATGTGCCAGGCAAATGCTCTGTGTGTGTGTGTGTGTGTGTGTGTGTGTGTGTGTAGTTCTGGGGATTGACTGTAGGACCTCACATGTGCCAGGCAAATGCTCTGTGTGTGTGTGTGTGTGTGTGTGTGTGTGTGTGTGTATGTATGTAGTTCTGGAGATTGACTGTAGGACCTCACATGTGCCAGGCAAATGCTCTGTGTGTGTGTGTGTGTGTGTGTGTGTGTGTGTGTGTAGTTCTGGGGATTGACTGTAGGACCTCACATGTGCCAGGCAAATGCTGTGTGTGTGTGTGTGTGTGTGTGTGTGTGTGTGTGTGTGTGTGTGGTTCTGGGGATTGACTGTAGGACCTCACATGTGCCAGGCAAATGCTCTACTGTTGAGTTCCATACTGTCCCAGTTTCTCTTCCGTTGGTTTTGTTTTTGGTGGTTGTTTAAGCACTTTCAGATAGCTCCAAATGCCCAAATGTGCTTTTAAAAACAGTCTGAAAAATGTTAAGGCTAAGATGATTTTGAGGTATTAACATACGGTATCATATTTAGGTATATGCTGTGCCTTGACTTAATTTCCATGTTTCTGGATGTATACCTAAGCATAATATTTAGCTTTGTTTTGTTTTATTACAAACCACCTTCCTGATTGAATGTGTTTGCTCAGCACTTCACTTAGGGAAATCACTTATTCCTCTCTTACAAAGAAAGTGGGTACCAGCACTTGGGAGATAGAGGCGAGATGATCAGGAATTCAAGGTTATCCTTAGTTACACAGTGATTTCGAGGCCAGCTTTGACTACAGGAGACCCTGCCTCACCCCTCACTAACTCCCGAAAGGAACAAAGTGTATTTAAAAATGATCCTAAAAATACTTCTCCGTGTAGCTAAGCTAGAACAGAAATGGAGAGCTAGTGAGGGTAAGTACAGCGGTGTTGAAGGAAGTGTTCGAAGAGGTGTGTTGGGGATCGTAGCATGTGGTGGGCAGGAATCCCTGCACTGGGGCCTGGTGGAAGCTGTGGAGCTGCCATGCTGTGAGAAATCAAAGGCTGCATGCTTGCCTTTCCCATCGTGGGCTTTGGGGATTTTGGCATCTTCTTTGCTCAGTGCGTCTCTCTGGTGTACTTTCCTCCAGCTGGCTTTCATGGTTTTGGCTTGTCTGTAGTGTATAATGGCTGCTCAGGTTTTCCTTATCATAACTCTTAAAATATTCTTTTGGCTTATCCCTGCTGCTGAATGGCTGTTCTTTCTTTCAAACTGTAAATGATTTTCTGAAGGGTCAGTGATTTCAGCCATCTGAATTCAGAAGGTGTGGCAGGTCTTCCCGCACTCTTCTACCAGCTGTGTTAATGTGGCAGTACTCAGCATCAGTCCCTTGCGTGTCCAGAGGTAGATTATATTTCCAACCACACATACATATCCATGTATGCATATATAGTCACTAGCACCCCCTCTGTTTTATTATTTATTTGTAAAAATTTTATATTTATTTACTTGTAGTTTAAGTAAATGTATGTAAGTGTGTGGGCACGTGTGTGCCATGTGTGGAGGTCAGAATTGCTTGAGGGAGTGGGTTCTCTCCTACTAAGTGGATCCTGGAGATCAAACACAGGTCATCAGGCTTGGTGGTAGGTGCCTTTCTCCTGAGTCATCTCAGTTGTGTGGTACCTTCTCTCCCCACATTAGACCAGTGTTTGGCAACTGTGCCCTACCCCCTACCCTTGATTTGTGTTGGTTGAGAACTTATCAATTTATTATTAGTGTGTACTTGATGTATGTGTATGTGCGTCCAGTGCATGTGTGGTGTTGGTTGTCTTCTACTTTGATGTGATGTTTTAGTTTTCTTCCTGTTGTGATGAAACACTAACCAAAAACAACTTTGGGAGGGAAAGGATGTTTGGCTTACAAGTTATTGTCCATCATCAGGAGAAGCCAGGACAAGAACTCAAGGCAGGAACTGGGATAGAGACTATGGAGGAGTGCTGATCACTGGCTTGCTTTCAGTTTCATATTCAGCCCCCTTCTTATACAGCACAGACGCACCTGCTGTGTAAGATGTGGGTGGGTGGTACCACCCACAGTGGGCCAGAGCCTCTGTCATCATTTAGTAGTCAAGAACATACCTCACAGACATGCCCACAAGCCAATCCCATGGAGGCAATTCCTTGGTTCAGGTATGTTAAGTTGATAACTAAAGCTAACTGTGACTCAGGTTGCTAGACCTGGGGCAGCAAGCACCTTTACCTGCTTGCTGAGCCATCTCTTGGTTTTTTTTTGAGACAGGCTCTCTCACTGTATCCCAGTCTGGTCTCAAACTCATGATGATCCTCCTGTCTCATCTTCTCAATTGCAGGCGTCACCGTTCTTGGCTCCTTTTTATTCATGGAGCTCTGAGGTCAGCCTTGGATGGTGTTCTTCAGAGACGGAGCCCACGGCTTTGGGCCTCTCTGGGACCTGAGGCTTGCCTGCTGCTAGGCTGCCTAGCCAGTGAGCTCCAGATATCTGTCTTTACCCACTGAGCCATCTCCTAAGCCCCCCACTTTTTTTAAAGGATATATATATCATTTCATTGTATGTGTAATTGTATAATTAAGTTGTATAAGTACTATAGTGAAAAATGGTGGAATGTGTCATTTTACACACCTGTTAGCAGAGCTCTGGATTAGCTATATGGAATTGGAATTGCTGACAGAAAGGGTATAGGTATTTCAGTATAACTACCATTTATCTATCATTTTGTGAATACAGTGAATATCCTTATCCAATATGCTTGGTGCTAGATAAAAGTATTTCAGATTTGGGGGCTTGAGGACTTTGTGTAGATTCTGCAGGTTGAGTATCCCTAATCTAAAATTCTGAAATCTGAAATGATCCAAAATCTAAAACTTGCTTTAAAAAAAAAAAAAGCAGCAGCATCATTTGGGAATTGGGGTCATTTCATATTAGGAGCATTTGTTTTGGAGTATTTCAGAGTAAGCGTGCACAACCTTTATAGCAGTCTGTGTGCACTGGAGTCTGTTTCTGGGCTTTCTGTTCCGTTCTGTTGACTTTCCTATTTAACTGTGCACCAGGACCGCACTGTTTTAGTTATTGTAGTTGTGCGGCATGCAGCACAGCATGGTGGTCAGGATCTAGAAGAGCCCGTTTGCCTGTCCTTGACTCTCCTTTCTAGCTTTTTCCAACTCTTCCTCCTCCTCGTTAAGTCAGGGCCCCTGATGTGCTACTAGGTACTTATAATTCCTTGCCTTGCCATTTAAATGAGTTACTATAAAATGCTTAACTAGTACTGTGCTAAGCCTGTGCTCTGTGAGCTAACACCGTCACTGCTGCTCAGCAGGCCTGGCACTTCTTCCTTGCTCTTGGTTTTGAGAGTATTGCTGTCTGTTGTTTACTTACTTCTTATTTTAACATTATAAGCAAATGGCTCAATAAGAATAGAATGGGTTATGAATTAATAATCATAATCTCCCTCTCCTGTCTCCTGCCAAAAGTTGTCACTCATAAAACTTGTTCATTGTGGACCAGTGAGAAGGCACTGGGTGGGAGGTGAATTATGCCCATTTTTCTTTTTTCTCTGCCATGTAGAGATTCAAGCTAATAGTCTTTAATGGCTATTCTAAAAAGCTGAGTGTTGCCATTGTAGGGGCAGAGTGAGAAATTAGTAGAAACTTTGAAACCATAAAGGACCGTACATCACTTCCTCTTTGATATCATTGGCAAAAAATAGTCATCTGGCTTTAATGTAAGGTATGTGTGCTCGCATGTGTTTGTGTTCATTCGTGTGTGTGTGTGTGTGTGTGTGTGTGTGTGTGTGTGTGTGTGTATGTATGTGTGAAATATGTTGTATATACATGTGGAAGTATAATGAAAAATTCTTTTATTAGTAGACACTAAAATCATAATAATAATTTCAAAGAGATAGAGAAGCAGTTTTGTTCTGTTCCTGGGAAGGCAGCTGGAAATACTTAGTACAGAGCTAACAGGCTTGCTCTTGTTTGGTCTGTTGGCTGTAAAATACTTGGGTTACCCTTTACTTGTATGTAACACAATAACCCCCAGCCTTGGGGGAGAAAACACATGCTTGTGTCTAGTAATTCCTGATCTGAAACTCTGGAAGCTGAATAATGTTTAGTTGCTAATTGGGTTCAGAGTTTTTTGGACTTATTAAAAACAAAACAAAAGGGAGGTTGGGGTGGGGTGGGCTTCTGAGATGGCTCAGCAGGCAGAGGGAACTTGCACCAAGCCTGAAGACCTGAATTCAGTCCCTGTAACCTGTATTCTGGAAGGAAAGAACCAGCTCTCCCAGTTGTCCTTGGACCTCCACAGGTGTGTCATGACATGCACTTGTGTGCAGGCATGCAAAGTTGTGTGGGCACATATGGGAAGTAAATGTAGTACAAAATTGTAAAACTGGATAGTATTGGAATCAAACATGGGGCTCTTGTTTTCCACTGAGCTACAGCCCCAGTCCTGTTGCTTTTCTCCTTTCTTTCTCTCTTTCTCTTTTTTTTTTTTCTTTTTTGGTTTTTTGAGACAGGGTTTCTCTGTATAGCTTTGCACCTTTCCTGGAACTCACTCTGTAGCCCAGGCTGGCCTTGAACTCACAGAGATCTGCCTGACTCTGCCTCCCGAGTGCTGGGATTAAAGCTGGGCGGCCACCGCCGCCGGGCGGCCGAAACAGGGTCTTTTGTAACACAGACTGGACTTAAAGTTATGTGTAGCCATTTGGTAGACTTTGAATTCCTCATCCTCCTGCTTCCATTTTCTAAGTGCTGAGATTATAGGCACGACCACTACACTTTATATTAATGCATTAATTTATTGTGTGGATGTGGATGGGTGTATGCATATGCAGGCAGATATAGAGATCAGGACAACTTGAGGGAGTCAGTTCTTACCTTCTACCATGTGGGTCTTGGGAATCTAATTCATTAGGCTTCATAGCAAGCACTGAGCCGTTTCACTGGCCCTTTGCATTCATTCATTCATTCATTCATTCATTCATTCATTCATTCGTCAGAGTTTCTCTTTGTAGCTCTGGCTAACCCGGAACTCACTCTGTAGACCAGGCTGGCCTCAAACTCAGAGACCCACCTGCTTCTGCCTTCTGAGTGCTGGGATTAAAGGCACGTGCCACAGCTTTGATCTTAAACTTGCTAAATAGCCAAAGATGACCTTGAACTCCTGATGGTCCTGCCTCTACCTCCATTCCAGATTTTTTTTTTTTGTTTTGTTTTTTGAGACAGGGTTTCTCTGTGTAGCTTTGTGCCTTTCCTGGAACTCACTTGGTAGCCCAGGCTGGCCTCTGCCTCCCGAGTGCTGGGATTAAAGGCGTGCGACACCACTGCCCGGCCTGCCTCTACCTCCAAAGTGCTGGCATTATAGGTAGGTGCCACCATGTCTGGCCTGCCTTCTTGCCTTTGTCCCTACCTCTCTCATCTCACTCTGTATTTTAGGCTGGCCTGGAGCTAACTGTAACTCAGATTGGCCTGGAACTTGCAGAGATCCTCCTGCCTCATCCAAATGCTAGGATTGTGGACTTCTTACTCATATCTGACAGCTTAGCTCTACCTCCCTTTTTAGATTTATTTTGATTTATGTATATTTGTGTGTGTGTGTGTGTGTGTGTGTGTGTGTGTGTGTGTGTATGTATGCTACATATGTGAGTGAACCTTAGAGACCCAGAGAGTGTGTCAGATCTCCTGGAGCTAGACTTATAAGCAATTGTAAGCCAACCAGCCTAAGTGCTGGAAACTGAACTCGGGCCCTCATGAGTTCTTAACTGCTAAGTCATCTTTCCCATTCCCCTTAGATCTTTTTATTTAAGTGAAGTATCCTTGTGATGTTAGTTTTTCTTATGTGACCCTTTGAACAGAACATACTTAGTCTAAATAAGGCATTTTTAAGTATTGAAAACAATGTGGAGGAAGACTTCAAGGTAATAGTGTATTCCTTAAGTGTCATGAAGTTAATTTCTTTCCAGAAGGAAGCATGGGCTTCCTGTCTAGTTCTTCGGTGGTGATTTATAGAGGACTAGCACTCTTAGAGTGTTAGTTGGTAATTTGTCAATGTCTATGTCAACTGGCAAGAAGCAGAAATCTGGAAATAAGGCACACCCTTTTCCTTTAAAAAATGTGATCGTTACCTTTGCTTTTATGATGTAGATAATATTTACTAAATTGTATCAAATGATGTCTCTCTTAATAAGTGAAGATTAAAATTTTTTTTTTTAAATCTTTTTTTTTTTTTTTTTTTTTGGTTTTTCGAGACAGGGTTTCTCTGTGTAGCTTTGCGCCTTTCCTGGGACTCTCTTGGTAGCCCAGGCTGGCCTCGAACTCACAGAGATCCGCCTGGCTCTGCCTCCCGAGTGCTGGGATTAAAGGCGTGCGCCACCACCGCCCGGCTGAAGATTAAAATTTTACCCTCTTAAGTTACTAAAGACTTTCCGCTTCACTATAGATAGGGGATATTATAATTTCATATTGTATCTAGTACATTTGTTTTGTAAGTTTTAAAAGTTTAACATAAATAGATAAGTTATGAAAATCTCAGGAAATTGTAACTAAAAATGGTGATAGTGATAAGTTTTGCTTTGGGCCTTTGTTTTGGTACTGGGGATTGAACTGCTTGCACACTAAGCAAGCATTTTACCATTGTGTTTGCTCTCTGTAGGGATACATTTTGGACCGAAAACAAGGATCATAACCATAACAAAACCTCCATGTTACTTCTAAAGTGAACACCTCGGTTGGACTAAAAGAAAAAAAAGTCACACAATAGACTTGAGACTCATAGCCTTAGAAACCTGCTTGCAGTGTTGACATTTGGCTGTCTAGGAGCTTGGGTTTTTGTGTTTTGAAAAGAGTGACTCAGTCTGCTAAACTGTACAAAGTGGTTGGTACTGGCCATCTGCATTCTTTCTGGGAGTTTGAAGTTTTGATAGAGAGTAGGTGGAGGGAGGTAACCACTTCCCGATAGAAACAGAGAACTTGCCTTGGAGACGACATTTGATCAAGTGTCCTGCCACTGAGCTACATCCTTAGCGGTGAAGAACAACTTCGCAAGAGTGCCCGCTTTCTTCTAAACCGTCAGTGTGCCCATTGCCTCTGCTCATGAGGCTTGGTAGTCTTGCTCTAACAAGTCGTGGCTCTCCACCTGGTTGGTTAGCTCATTTGGTTAGATCTTGATGCTAGTAAGTCATAGTGTGGCCACAGGTATGTGCTGGAGTTTCTAAGTCTTGCTGAGTCCTGAAAGCAGGACAGACACAACAGTAGGTGGGATGCATTGCTAACTGGAACCCGCCATGATTCTGTAAAGCTTCTGTGGGGAGCACCCAATGAGTAGTTGGCATCTGTTTCTTACTGTCCCCAAATATAGTCAGTTGTAGGTGAAGCTCAAAGTAAGTCCAGGTTCTGAAGAGGGACTGAGGAGGACAAAAACACAGCATAAACCCAGATACTCCTTTTGATTTGTGGGTATGAAATTTCTGTTGAGGGCTCCATATCTGCCTTTTTCTTTTTGAGATAGGATCCTCTGTAGCCCAGGCTTACTTAGAACCTGCATATAAGCTGGGCTTGAGATGCAGAGGCAGGCAGATCTCTGTGACTTTGAGGCCAGCCTGGTTTAAATAGTGAGTTCAGGACAGCCAAAGCTACATAGTGAGATCCTGTCTCCAAACACACGCGCGCGCACGCACACACACACACACACACACACACACACACACACAGACCCTTCTTATATAGCACAAGTTAGCCTCAGACCCCAACAGTTCTCCTGCTTCAGCCTCCTGAGTGTCGAGATTATAGGAGTGAGCTACTATACCTGGTTTAAAGGTTGAGTCTCTTGGTGTCTTGTTAAGGCTCTGTAATCCATAGAAATACAAAGCTGTAGAAGGAGAACTAGGAGCCACTAAGTGGCTCAGAGCACTGAAATGTAGAAGGCACTGTGTTGTATGAATGGTACTTGGCATGGCTTGATCCATGTGTATTGACAAGTTTCAGTGACTAAAGAGTATAGGAAGGCTGTAAGAGCAGTCCAGATTCCCTGTGATTGGTTATTTTGTTTCAGTGACTAAAGAGTATAGGAAGGCTCTAAGAGCAGTCCAGATTCCCTGTGATTGGTTATTTTGTTTCAGTGACTAAAGAGTATAGGAAGGCTCTAAGAGCAGTCCAGATTCCTAGTGATTGGTTATTTTTTTTTTAAAGATTTATTTATTTATTATGTATACAGTGAGTGTTCAGCCTGCAGAAAGAGGGCACCAGATCTCATTACAGATGGTTGTGAGCCACCATGTGGTTGCTGGGAATTGAACTCAGGACCCCTGGAAGAACAGCCAGTGCTCTTAACCTCTGAGCCATCTCTCCAGCCCGGTTATTTTGTTTTATATTCACTCTCTGCCTTTTCTTTCTTTCCCTAATTAGAATGTATCAAAATCACCTAGAAAACACCAAGGAAAAAAGTATTGAACCAAGCAGGTGTACTCTACATGAAAAACATATTTCCTTGATGATTTAAATGTAACATAACCAGTTAAGACTTCACTATAGGAAGTTGGGCATAGTGGTAGACACCTTTAATTCTAGCACTTGGGAGGCAGAGGCAGGCGGATCTTTATGAGTTCGAGTTCAGCTTGGTCTAACTTAAAGAGTTCCATGCCAACCTGGGCTATATAATGAGACCCTGTGTCAAAACCAAAAACAAACTAAAAGAGTTCATTAGATACTGGAGTCCAGTGCTGAGTCTGAAGTCTATAGATCCTGAAGAATTGAATACACGGCAGTGTCTAAATATCTGAAGTTCATTGCCAGAACTGGGATGGTTCAGGAGGGGAACATGGAAGGCCATCCAGGCCCTGGACAGAATTCTCACCACCAATAGAAGTCATAAAGCAGTGACACTGCTATGAGAAGTCTTGCCACACTGCCGGTGGGAGAGCCAGGAAACATACCAGAGGACCTACACCATGGAAATGGCTGGAAAGATTAACATTTTTTTTGTTTAAGATTTATTTATTTATTTATTTATTTATTTATTTATTTATTTATTTATTTATTTATTATGTATACAGCATGTATGACTGCAGGCCAGAAGAGGGCACCAGATCTTATTACAGATGTTATGAGCCACCGTTGCTGGGAATTGAACTCAGGACCTCTGGAAGAGCAGTCAGTGCTCTTAACCTCTGAGCCATGTCTCCAGCCCAAGATTAACTTCTTGATGCGAAAGAACCAGGCAGATCCATGGCAGGGCTGCTAAGGCCTGTGGATAGAAGGCCCACATTAATTCTATGTCCAGCTCTTTTCTTTATCCAACCCCAATCTCTGTTACTTTTTCTACAATAAACTCAATCACACATGGGGGGGAAAAGACCACTATAGGGCTGGGAGGCCTAGCATAAATCCTGAGTTTGATCTACAGCACAGGAAAGGGTTTAGTGCTGTGTGGTGAGGGGTGTGTGGTGTGTGTGTGTGTGTGTGTATACACACATATATATGTACATGTGTGTACTGGTGCCTAAAGAAACCAGAAGAGGGCATTGGATCCCTTGTGCTGGAGTTACAGGCAGTTGTGGATTGCCTGACCCAGGTGCTGGGAACGGAAGTCAGATCTGCTGCAAGAACAGCAAGTGGTCTCAACCGCTGAGTATTTATCCAGCGCTGTGTGAGTGTGTAAGAGGGCTTCTTGCCATGTTGCCCAAGCTGCTCTTGAATTCCTGAGCTCAAGTGATTCTCTCTCCTTGGTCTCAGAGTGCTGGGATTCCAGGCATGCACCACCATACCCAACAAGTGTGGGAACAGAGAGACCCTCAAAATTGTAGTGGGCTTCGTTGACTGGCCTTGAAGTATATTTGGTTTTGCCTTTAGCTGTGTATTTTACTATCTCCTGGGTTCTATTGTTGCTATTGAGAAAGTAACTGTCAGTGTAATTGACTTCCTGGAGACAACCTGTCATTTCCATCAGGTGGCTTTTATAAGTCTCTTTGTCTTTGATGTCTCACATTTTCACTGCGTCGTGACTAGGTTTCTTACTGTTTGTCCTGCTTCCATGATCCTTTGTGCTTTCTGAAACTATGTTAGTTTTGAAAAAGTCAGCAATTATCTCCTCAGATAGTCCTTCTCGTTTTGCTGGTCTCTCCTCTTAGAATGTCATTTGGCCTCGTTTGGACTGTCTCTTGTTCTGTGTCACCGAACCTCTGTTCCGTAGGCTTTGCTTTACTGACCTGATTGAGAGTTTAATCCTTTGAACCTCTCATTTCAGTTACTTCATTCCTTCAAGTTCTCTTTGACTCCTTTAATAATCTTTTTGGTCTTTTTGTTGTGGCAGAATAGTGTACAATACATAAAAAATATATTTAACAACCTTTAAGTGTACAGATCAATGGCATTGAGTATATTTTCATTGTATGAAAATCACTACCATTTCTCTCTAGAAGTATCCCCCCCCCCCCCCAGAGTTTCTCTGTGTAGCTCTGGCTGTTCTGGAACTCACTCTGTAGGCCATATTGGTGGAATACTCAGAGATCGTCTGCCTCTGCCTCCTTAGCACTCTCTAGAACTCTTTTTGTCTTTGCAGACCCAAACTTGAATTTATTAAACATTAACCCCTCATTTCACCACCTCTCAAGCTCCTAGCAACCACTGTTTTTCTGTTTTTCTTTCTGTCTCTATGAACCTGACTATTCTGGGTATCTTTAAGATATTTATTTATTTATTACTACATTTTATTTTCTGTGTATGTAGGTGCCCACTCATGGCATGGCATACATGTGGAGGTAAGAGAACACCTTGGAAGAGTTGGTTTTCTCCTTCTACCCTGTGAGTACCAGGGATTGAACTTGGGTTGTTAGGCTTGGTGGTAGGCACCTTTACCTGCTGAGCCGTCTCACCGACCCTGCAGGTGTCTTACATTTAAGGTTGAATAGTATTTTATTGTAAGTTTGTATCACACTCTGTTCAGCCCTTTGTCTATGGACTACTTGGGGGGGGATGCAAATACCTCCCCCCCCCCCTTTCCCCTAGTACAGAGTCGCTTCTAGCCCAGGCAGGCCTTGAATTATGTAGTTGAGAATGACCTTGAACTCCTTATTCCCTTGTTTGTATCTGTTAAGTGCTGGGCACATAGCCGTGCACCTCTATACCCAGCTACAGATACCTCTAAGTACCTTTCAGCTTATTTGGCTTATATCCAGATATGGAATTGTTGAATCATATGGTAATTCTGAATTTGAAGAACCACCATACTGGTTTCCGTAGTGATTACACCATTTTATATTCCCACTGTGTGGTGGGAGGGTTGAGAACATGCCCATAGACTCAGATATTTGAACATTTGGTCCCTGGGTGGTGGTGCCGTTTGGGGAAGCTTAGCTCATGTTGAGAAAGTGTGTCACTGGAGGACTTTGAGAGTTTAAAGACTGTCTCCTTCAAGTTCTCTCTGCCTTGAGCTTATGAGTTCTGACACCATGCCTGCTGCCTTGATTCTCTGCCGTGATGGTCCCGTGATGCCCTTTGGAACTGTAAGCCCAAGTAAACCCTTCTCTCTCCACGTTGCCTGGGTCATGGTGTTTATCACAGCAACAGAAAAGTGACTAATACAAACTATAAGACAAATGAAATAGACCTGTGGCTGCGTTCCTGCTGACTACTCCTGGCCTGGCTCCAGAGAGTGGCACCTAGCCCTAATCCATCCTTTGTTTAGCCATACCTTTTTTTTTTTTTTTTTGGTTTTTCGAGACAGGGTTTCTCTGTGTAGCTTTGCGCCTTTCCTGGAACTCACTTGGTAGTCCAGGCTGGCCTCGAACTCACAGAGATCCGAATTCACAGAGATCCGCCTGGCTCTGCCTCCCGAGTGCTGGGATTAAAGGCGTGCGCCACCACCGCCGGCCACCTTTTGTTTTTCTTATTGCCCTATGTGAATCTTGTCTGAGAGTCTCCCAAGGATCCAAGGCCTATGCAAAACTTGGTTCAGGAAACCTGAAAAACCGTGGTACCTGAGAAATTGAGGAATTTGCACTTGGCATTGTATCTTGGGGAGCTCCTTTCGGGTTGTTTTAAAGATACAGAAATTTCTTTTGTTTTGTTGTGTTTTGTTTTTTGAGACAGGGTTTCTCTGTGTAGCTTTGCACCTTTCCTGGATCTTGCTCTGTAGACCAGGCTGGCCTCAAACTCACAAAGATCCTCCTGGCTCTGCCTCCCAAGTGCTGGGATTAAAGGCGTGTGCCATCACCGTCCTAAAGATACAGAAATTAACTGGCTATACTGTAAATAGAGAGAAAATAAAAATGCCCTGGGCAAAGGGAAAGCGCTTCAGTCCTTCAAGGCTGGACCCCCCTGCAGCCATGAAAGACTAAATTCATTCTTAAGATGCCTCTGAGTCTTCTTTCTACGGATCCGCATGAACCCACATACCTGTGCTGGGACAAACCATGACATAGACCCTTTCTTCCTTGATTGCTTTGGGCCAGACTCTTTTATCACAATAGAAAGGACACTATGACCCCCCTGTTTTAGTTACTTTTCTGTTGCTGTGATTAAAGCATCATGACCAAAAATGACTTCTGGAAGAGAGAGGGTTTTTTGGTGTCTACTTCTGGAGGGCTAAGAGTCCATCATGGCAGGGAGGCCTGGCAGCAGGTGGCCGGAGCAGAAAGCTAAGATCACTTCCCTCAGCCACTGGCATGAACATGAGGCTATGAACACTTCCAGGATCACCCAGTGGCATACCTTTCTCCCCCAAACAGCGTCCCCAGTTGGGGACCAAGTGTTCAAATACACTAGGCTATGGAGGGCACTTCTTGTTCAAACCACCACACCCTCCAATAGTAAGTACACAAAGGTTATCATTCTTCACAGAGTTTTTTAAATTATGCTTAAAATATTTTGCTGGGCAGTGATGGTGCACACCTTTAATCCAGCACTTGGGAGGCAGGTGGACTTGAGTTCGAGGCCAGCCTGGTCTACAGATCAAGTTTCAGGACAGAGCTACACAGAGACAGCCTGTCTCAAAAAACAAAACAAAACAAACAAAACCCCATTTTTAAAAATAGTAACCATGGCTCATAGATATGAGGTAGTGTCTCAGTATGGCTTTGATGTGCTTTTCCTAAAGACCAGTGATGCTGGCCTTTTGTATAACTTCCTTGGGGAAATTTTCAAGTCCTTTGCTTGTTTTTAGATCAGGCTGTTTGTCTTTTTGTTCTTAGCTCTTGAACTTAGTTGCGGGAGCCTTTTTATTTGCCTCACTGCCATTCTGTTGTTTGTATTTGTTCTTTTGGGGGGCCCGCCACCCAGATCCCAAATAAATCACACACAGAGGCTTATTCTTAATTAGGAATGTCCAGCCTTAGCTTGGCTTATTGCTAGCCAGCTTTCCTTAACTTAAATTTATCCCGTCTACCTTTTGCTTCTGGGCTTTTTCTTCTGTAAATCTTACTCTTACTCCATGGCTTGTTTTGTAGCTGGAGTCCTCCTTCTCTGGCTAACTACTTCTTTTTCTCCTCCCAGATTTCTCCTTCTATATATTTTGTCTGCCTGCCAGCTCCACCTCTCCTTTCTCCTGCCTTGCTATTGGCCGTTCAGCTTTTTATTAGACCGTCAGGTGTTTTACACAGACACAGTAACACAGCTTCACAGAGTTAAACAAATGCAACATAAACAAAAGTAACACACCTTAAAATAATTCTACAACACCATTCCTCTTTTCCCTCAAGCACATTAAACTCAATATAGTACTTATATTCATTCCTGAGTATCCAATTACCCCAAGGTTATCTTTGAAACAACCAACATCTATTATCTCAAAAGTTCTTGGCGTGTCAGAATTTAGCCTGTTTGGCTGACAAGCTGCTGGCCTGAGGGCTGTTCATCTGAAAGCTTGTCTGGGACTACAGGATCTATTCCAAGATGTCCTACCACATTACCACTAATGGACTTGTCTGGAGCATCCTCACACTGATGGCTAGCTTTTTCCAGAGAGAGAATAGAGTAAGTGCCACATAGCCTTTTATGAAGTAGTTACTGAGGCACACACTTTTATTTCCATCTTATTCTGTTTGTTAGGAGCAAGTTTCTAATTCTACCAAGAGAGGGAACTAACTTTGCCTTCCTGAAAGAAGTATCAAAGAGTTTGGCTGAGGGGATGTAGTTTAGTGATAGAGTGCTTGCTTATCTGGTTTGTGTGAAGCCATGGGTTTGATGACCAGCATTGAAAGAAAGAAATTTATTTTTTTTTCTTTTTGGAGATAAAAACTTTAAGTAGCCCAGTCTGGTGTCAAATTTACTGAGTAGCCAAGGCTGAACTGGAACTTTGATCTTTTTCTGCCTCTCATGTGCTGGGATGACCATGGGTGTGCCCCTCCATACTATGCTAAGATGTTTCTTTAAAAAGAAAATTCTCATTAAAATTTTTTTTTATTTTATAATCTGATAGGTTTCATGGAGCTAATACTAATAATGTGGTGTCTGTCTTTATTCTAGACCAAATGACTTAGACATTTCATTTTATCTTTAAATAACATGGAAGATAATAGAGCTATCTAGAAGAGCCCTGTGGCAGTCATTATATAAATAAATCAAGAAAAGATAGGCTACATGGCAGGCAGTATGAGATACAATAATAGGGGACATTTACTTTGGGGAATTTGCTGATTTTAGCTAAGATTTGAAGGTAAGAGTTAAGTTAGGCCACAGAAAAGGGCTAGAAGATGCTTTAGACAGAAGGGGCAGAACATGAATGAGGAAGGGTGACATTTTTCCTGTTTCCTGTATGGAGAAACTTGGTATGTATGTTCAGCACATTCTGTATTTGGAAAAAAAAAAAAAGAGTGTATTGGGATTTTCTTGAGAAATGAGATAAAATGAATCTATGTGTATATACAGGGAATTTATTGGAGTGGTTTACAGGCTGTGGTCTGTCAAACAATGACTGTTTCCCAGTGGAAGGTCCAAGAATCCAGTAGTTGTTCAGGCCACAAGACTGGATGTCTCAGCCGGTCTTCAGTCTACTGAAGTCTTCTGGAATCCAGAAGAATCAGGCTCTAATGCCAATGAAGGAGTGCCTTAGCAGCAAGATAGATGAGCTTGCCAGGGAGAGTGAGGGCAAGCAGGCAAAGAGCAAAGGCTTCTTTCTTTTTTTATATCGACTGCCACCAGAAGGTGTGGCCCAGAGTTAAGGTGAGTCTTCCTACTCAAAAGATCCAGGTTTAGGGTGGGTCTTCTCACCGCAAATGATCCAATCAATAAAGATCCCTTGGTGTGTCCAGCTGCTTTGGATTTTTGTTAAATTTCAGATGTAGTCAAGTTGACAACCAAGACTAGCTATCACAAGTAGGTACTTTTTTTGTTTTTTGTTTTTTAAAATAATGATGTTAACAATGCCTTTTAAATTGGTTTTCAGCTAAGGGCATGGTTGGTGGTGCTGGCTTGTAGTCCCAGGATTGAAGAGGGAGGGTTAGGACGATCATTGTGAACTTGAGGCAACATAAGGAGACCTTGTCTCAACAAAAAAAACAAAAAATGTTTTTCAGCTATTCTTTTTATTCTACATTAACAGAAATAATGTTACACAAGCAAATAATTTCCAAGCCCCTGTGAGTAGTTTCGGCAACTATTGGCTTTTTAGAAAGCATCCTGCTTAATATTCACAATTAGGTTGTTGACTTTTAGATCAATGAAGTATTTTAACTTTCATAATAAATTCCTTTATTTAAATTATGTTCTAGGAAAATATTAAGTAGGTTTTAATTTCAAAATTTATGTAAAAGTACTTTGAAAAGATTATATTAGAAACAATACTTTAGGAAAAAGCAGGTTTCTATTTTGTAAGAATTTTATTGATCTCAATTATAACATTTACAAAAACTAGTGTTAATATTGCTTTCACTATCTGTAAAAAAGGAGGGGTTTTTTTTTGCAAGTAAATTTATCATCAGTTTTACTAAATTAAAAAACTGTTCCTTACCAGGCCACTAGGGGCTACTCCAGTATCTAGGCAGGAGATCCAGTTCCCACTACAGCTTCAAGATGATCTCCCTCTAGTGTGGTAGCACTGTCTCATTGGCTTATGTGAAGGAAGTGGACCTTTAGGGCTGCTTTGGGCTGTTAACTTTGACAATAGTATGCAGCTCTGGCAAGGCTTTGCTGTACTTTTATCTTTTACACGTACTTGCTGGTGTGATGTGTGTGGGGAGGTCAAAAGCCAGCCTGCAGGAGGCTCTTCTCTTCTACTGTGTGGGGTCCAGTGCTGGAACTTGGGTTGTCAGACTTGGCAGCAAGCCCCCTTTACTTACAGAGCCATACTGCTGGCTCTGTTTTGTTACGAAAAATGTGGAAATGTGTTGGCCACTAATTCTAATGGTGCTGTCTCAAACTGACTACTTTGATCACTTGGGAGAAAGTTATAGTTTTCTTCTTTGGTACAGAACATGTTTCTTATTTGTACATTATACTTTTCCTTGGAAAATCAGAAAAGCTGGTATTTGGTTAGAGTTATTTCTTTTTAAAATTATGTATGTTCTTCTAAACACTGAGAAAGTATTATGTTTGTGGCCTTAGAGACTGGCAACCCGAAGGACCTTCATGTTACCTTCAAGAGTATTTAACAAGCTGGCTCTATGGTGGTATGTGCATGTGGTCTCAGCACTGGTACTCTGGAGGGAGACAGAAGTAGGGGATCTTCAGTGCAAGGCTAGCTTGGGCTATGTGGTGAGACCCTGTTACCAAAAACAAACACATGAACAACTGGGCAGGTTTGAACACTTCATTATCATCTCCATTTCTTTCCGGTTACATAAGAAAATACAGTGCAGTGTGAGTTATAAAGAAAAATAATGGGAGCTGGAGATACGGCTCAGTGGTTAAGAGCACTGACTGCTCTTCCAGAGGACCCAGGTTCAATTCCCAGCACCCACATGGCAGCTCACAACTGTCTATAACTCTAGGATCCAAGATCCTCACACAGACATACATTCAGGCAAAATGCCAATGCACACAAAGTCAAAAAAAAATTCTAAAGAGGTGGGGGGAGGAAACAGGAGACGAGGGAGGGGGAACTATGGTTAGTATGTTAAAAAATTAATAAAAAAGAAAAATATATAAAGCAGAGAGAGAATGCTCTTGCTATTCCCTCCCCCTTCTCTTTGTAGTGTGCCATATAGTTGAGTTGGTCTTGAACTTAGTATGTAGTTGGGGATGGCCTTGAACTGAGTTCATATTTAATATAGCAAATTTTTAAAAAAGTAATTTAGGCACTTATATATTAAGAAAAGGTTATTAGGGGTGTGTGTGTGTGTGTGTGTGTGTGTGTGTGTGTGTGTGTGTATGTATATGTATGTGTGCCTGTGTGTCTGTGTTCATCTGTCTGTCCTGGTTTCTGTACCTTCTTACGAGCCACCAGGATTCAGTCATGAAGCCCTTCTTGTTTAATCCTAATCACTTCCTAAAGTATTCACCTCTAAACATCAGAGATTGAATTTCACAACATGAACCATTGGGGTATACACTCAAATCACTTCTAAATCACAGCATGTACCTATAGTTAATGCGGCATGTTGGGGTCTGTAATTTCCCACTTGAAACAGATTTCACGTTTTTGACTCCCCCCTCCTCAAAAAGTCATTAGACTTAATGTTTCAGAAAATACTTAGCTCAACCAAAATTGTGTTTATTAAGACATCCCTTCCAAAAGACTTGCTGTGTTGTGAAGGCTAGCCTCCAAACACCATGGCGTAAGCTGTCCTTTTGCCTCAGACTTCCTGGTACTTGGGACTACACCTAGTTCAAAATTTCCTTTATCTGCAGTGCTGGGAATTGAACTCAAGTCTTCACACATGCTAGGCAGGTGTTTTATCACCAAACTATATCCTTAACCTTTTAAAACATCTTACCTTTTATGTGCCTGTAAAAAAACTAAGTTTTATTTTGTATGTGTGTGCTTGTATACTCGAATATGTGTGCTGTAGGACACATGTGGGGATCAAAGGACAACCTTTGGGAGTCACTTCTCCTTTTGCCACATGAGTCCCAGGTTAGAGCTCAGCTCATCAGGCTTGGTGGCAAGTTCCTTGACTAGGTGAGCCATCTCCTGGGCCCTGTTTCCTCTACTCTCACTCCCCACCCCCTTTTGAGAAATTAGTATGCTGAGGCAAGGTCTTGCTGAGTTGTCCAGACTGACTTGCACTCTGCACCCTGCTGCCCCAGCCTCCTGACTACAGGCTTGCATCTGTACAATGTGTACAGATGTGTACTTAAAATGTAGTACATTGCCCTGGGGCTGGAGAGACGGCTCAGCAGTTAAGAGCACTGGCTGCTCTTCCAGAGGACTTGGTTCAATTCCCAGCACCCACATGGCAGCTCACAACTGTCTGTAACTCCAGTTCCAAGGGATCCGACACCTTCACACAAACATACATGCAGGCAAAACACTAATGCACATCAAAAACAAAAAACCCAGAAAAACAAATTTAGTTGTCCTAACCACCCCCCTACACACACACACACACACACACACACACACACACACACACACAGTTTTTCTGTGTGAGATGACTATGTAATTTTCCTGTATACTTTGTGTTTTCATTCTACGTTAGTAAATAAAGGTTAACTTAATTACCAAATCTAATTCAGTTTACCTAATTTATGCTAGTTTACAACAGATGAGTGAAGCTGTGTGCAATCATGAGATTGAGACTTGGAAAATGAAAATTGAGGCCTGTGGGATCAGAACAATATGTGTATTTATCTGCAGAGGAAGGAGGGCTGAGAGAGAGTTCTATAGGCCATTACAGACACAGCAGTGTTGGGTGGTAGGGTTGCATTTGACATACTGTTGACATTTGTTTCATCCTCATTTCCCCAGTGACATGGGAAACAAGAGAGTTAGGGTAATAGGGCCTTTCGTTTGTCCGTCTGGTTTGGGTGACTTAGCATTCCCATGGTAGTGGCTGTGCTGGACTAACAGACAATGTACCTCTGTGGACCAATTTCCCTAACTCGTTCTAGATCTACTCAGTAAAGGTCCCAGTTCTGTATCCCGACTAAGCAGTGAAATAGGATTAATTCATATTCATATGTGAATATGAATTAATTCACATATTCATATGTGAAATATAAGACAGTATTCTGTTTTTACACTTTCTTGATTATTTATTATATAATGTATATTTTCCAAACTACCACAGCAAGAGAAGACCATTTCTAGTGCTTGTGTTTAGACCAGTTAACTTGCTTATTTTCATGGGCTCACACACCAGCGTTGCATGTGAGACAGTGTTTTACCCCAGAACCTTTCATTTCTGTGGCCATTTCCAGTTGATGGTCAGTTTGTTTGTTTGTTTGTTTGGTTTTTCCAAGACAGTTTTTCTGACGGGCCTCGAACTCAGAGATCCATCTGCTTCTGCCTCATGAGTGCTGGTATTAAAGGCGTGCACTGCCACCATCCAGCAATGTTCAAATTTTCTAATTTCAGTTCTGTTCTGTTTTTTACATATCACTGTGTAGAATATTGGTTACTAATGGGGGCAAAGTCTTGTGACTTTTAAGAATCTGAACTGAGTGTAGATTAGTGGCAATCTTCAACTAAAATTGGAAGAATACAGATTAGGTGACATAGACTATGAATATATATATAAAAGTAATTTCATAAAGGAAGAATAAGATTGTCATGCTATCATACCATAGTTAATAATTTAATTTGAAGACAGACAGACAGTAAAACATCTGAGTTTGAATTTAAGGCTTTAGGTAGTACATTTGTTACCACTGCCTCTTCCAGTACTCAGTAACTACCCCCCATACAAAAAAATGAAAGAAAGAAAAGAAAATTAAGTACAATATGTTTTTTCTTTCTTGTTGGTAGTCTCAGTTTTGTTTTTTTTTTTTTATAAATTATGGTTTTATAATTTTCACTTGTCATCAATTTAGTGACTTCTGCCCTGTGGCCTTCATGTCAATTGAAAGAAGCACTGTTCCCAAGAGAGCTGAGTGTCTCTAATAACTCCTATGGAGAAGCAGGCTCTTGTTTTCCTTTCGCAACTCCTTCCCCACCCACCCTGCTCACCACTGACTGTGACTGTACGGTCTGCGTAGACTGACATATACTCTGGAATAGTCTTCATTGTTGTCTTTGGCAGTGTGCTTTCTGATAACGGTGCAACATTTATAAGTGCTTGCTTCAATTTGAGCTGTACCCCAGCCTTTGGGGAGGGAAGAGGAGATGAGTTTATGGTCAGGAGCTATTGATTTCATTGGCCTATATAATGGAGCCTCCGTGACCCCCAGAGGACTGGGTCCCCGCAGATTTTCTATAGCTGAGTGTGTAGAGAGGGTGGCTTCTGCAGGGCTTGGAGGTTCTGTCCTTTGACTCGTCCTTGCTCTCTCTGTACATCTCTTCTTCTGGTGATCTGTATTCCTGTGATGGATGAGCAGATTAGACAAACCCCAGAGAAAAGTGTTGTAGGAACCCTGATGTACTAGCATCAGAAATGGGGAACAGTTATGTGGGACTAAGTCCTCAACCATTGAGGTCTGATGCCATCTCTGGATGTGTCTCAGAATTGAACTGATGTAAAAGAAGGATACTAGCCGGTCAGAGCTGTTCACTCCTGTCATCAGGCTTTATAATCAGTAGAAGCGTTCTGACAACTCTTGGACTTTTTGTGGATGAGCTAATAAATGTAAGTAACTTCTTAGTGACAGTGTAGTTAAGATATAACACAAGAGAGTAAGGGTAACATTTTAGAATGTTCTGTGTTCTGAGAATTTGTTAAGAATCATATTAAAACACTTCAGAATAAAAAATATGTAATGTGTGTTGGGGAGAAATATGTAAGTTTTTGTTGTTAGTGTTCTGCATCTCTATTTTTATTTTTATTTTTTCACTCCTCCTTTGCTGAGGAACTAACCCAGGGCCTTGTACATATAGTCAGTGTTCTGTTGCTGAGCTACATCCTTAGTAAGTGTTCTGCACCTTGAGAATGCAGAGTGAATCAGAAAATTAATTTAGGCATTGTTACTACTGTTAAAAATTTTAAAGTTTATTTAGTTTTAGAAAATTAACACATTACTATTTGAAGATTTCAGAAGTATACATTTAGTCTCCCTATCACTTCCTTATGTTCCCTAACAGGCTGTCAGTATTTTCAGATTAAATACAACATTCCTTATTTAAAGGACTTCAACTTGGTGTACATAAGGAAATAAAGTTGACAACATGGAGTCTGGAGTCAGACACTTTACATTTATGTACCCAGCACTTTTTGAGCATCTAACAGAACTGGAGTGATACCAGGACTCAGCAGTGATGTTTTCATGGCCCCGGCCTTGGGGCCGATTACATTGTGGGGGTCTGCTGTGTATTTACTGTACTGTGTGGAGCTGAGTTCTGAAGAGAATAAAGTTGATAAGAGGACAGGGTAATGGTGACATCTGAGTAGAGAATGGGTCCTAAAGGCGTTTGCCTAGTGGTTTTCAGGAGAGCAGCATTCCAGGGGAGGACCGTGAAGGACAGTACTCTAGAGAGGATGTTCAGAGCAGAGAGGGGTGCTGTGCGGAAGTGGCTAGAGAGGACTGCCTTGGGGAGAGAAGGGAAGATGCAATACATAAACAGAAAAAGACAAGTTAAGGATGGGTGATCAGAATTGCTGATGGGTGACCAGTTCATACAAGGCTTATGTACCATTGTGAGATATCAGAAGAGGAATCTGCTAGAGGGTTTCGGGTGAAAAGATTCAATCTGGCTGCTTTGTGAAGAATAAATTCTTGGGATAAAGGTGAGAGCAGAGAGATGGTTATGAGGCCAAAATAATGGTAGACTAGATGACAGTGATCGTTACCGTTCATGTTTTCAAATTGAGTTGCGTACTATTTTCCCCCTAGATTGAGCTCTGCCTTTGAAGAATAGGAGTAAGAAATAATAATAAATTCATAATAATATGTTTACATTGTATTTTGATCTATCTACCCTTCTATCTCATACTACCCCAGGATGCCTTAACATATCCTATCTATCTACTCCCCCTTCAGTACACTGAACCCAATTAGTACTGCTCATATGCACATGATCGTGGGGTCGTCCGTTAAAATATGAACAATCTACCAGTGGAAAAATCTACCCTTAAGGAAAAATGAATCTCCCTTGTAAGGAGCCATCAACCTTGGAAGTCCCTCTTCCATCCATGCTGGAATTCTGAGTGGATTAACCTTGTACAGGTGACATTGCTGCTCTGTTCACAATATTCACAATGGAAGCAGCCAGATGTCCATGAAAATGTAGTACATAAACACAATGGGATTTTATTTGGCTATAAAGAAAAAGTAAATCATGAAATTTGCAGATAAATGAATGGGGCTGGAAAAAAGTATACCAAGGTAACCCTAGGCTCAGGAAGACAAATGCCAAGTATTCTCTCTCATGTCTTGATCCTACTCTCAGGTACTTAGTTTGGTGTGTTTAACTGGAGTGCCTGTGGAAGCCAGGAAAGCAGAAGGGCCTTGACAGCACAGGGCTGGGGACGCCGTAAGGGAGGGTAAAGATGGAACAGCGGTGAAAGAAAACAGTTTTTCAGGTACCTTAAACTGGGTTTTTGTACATTAAGAAAATGTGTGTGTGTGTGTGTGTGTGTGCGTGCGTGCGTGCGTGCGTGCGTGCATGCATATTCATGTATAATTTTACGTACATCTGTGCAGGTGCCTGCAAAGGCCAGAAGAAAAAGGATCTTGAGTTGTAGGTATTTGGGATCCATCAAGTGTTTTGCCGTCTCTCCAGCCCCACACAGAGTTATTTGCTTTGGTTTTTTGAGACTTTATGTAGTCCTGGCTGTCCTGGAACTGTATGTAGACCAGGCTGCCCTCAAACTCATAGAGATCCTCCTGCCTTTGTGTTCTGAGTTCTGCATGTGCTCTCATGCGTACTCTGACGTGTGCATACACCCCCCCATACACACACACACACACACACACACACACACACACCTACACACCACAGACACACACACTAAATAGAATTAAAAAAAAAATCCTGAGGAAGAAAATTATTGTGTTCCTGATCATTAATCAGGGGTCAGGCCTGGGTTGCAGCTCAGTGACACAGCACTTGTTCAGTGACACAGACCCAAGTTCAGTCCTTCAGAGCGTGTGTGCGTGTGAACACCCAGCTGTGTTCCTTTAAAAGATTTATTTACTTTTCTGTGTGTGGATCTTTTATTGCATGTATATGAGTCCACTGGGTATGTGCCCATGGTTGTAAACCACCAGATTGATGCTGGGAACCAAACTCGGATCCTCTGCAGAAGCAGCAAGTGCTCGAAACTGCTGAGCCATCTCTGCAGCACCCCACAGAGGGTTTCTTGACTGCTACTGCAGCCCCAAATGTACAGATGGCTTAAGAATTATTTCTTTTGTGTGTTTTGTGGATGGAGCCTAAGGAAGTTAGGGGATTTTCCCAGGACTCAGACTCCATTAATCTGATTGTCAGCACTCCTTTACCGTAGTAGAATAATTTCTCTGGTTTTGTACTCATGGTAATCTCAAAACATGACAGCTACCCCTCAAACCACCTCCCCCCCCACCTCCCCTCTTCTCTCTCTGACTGACAAGCTGTGTGACTGAGCTGCAACCCCAGCCTGAGACTTGAAAAATGATTAGAAGCAAAATTTTCTTCAGGATTCTTAAAAAAAAATTGAGAGAGAGAGAGAAAGAGAGAGAGAGAGAGAGAGAGAGAGAGAGAGAGAGAGAGAGAGAGAAGAGAGAAGAGAAGAGAGAGAGAGAGAGAAGAGAGCGTGTCTGTTTGTCTGGTTCTCTTCTTGCACTATGTCGGTTCCGGGGATTGAACTCTGGTCATCAGACTTGGCAGCAGGTGGTTTTGCCTGCTAAGCCCATTTACCAGCCCATCTTTTTGAGGATTGTAAGGGTGATGGGGGGGATTGACTGCTAGTGTTGACCTGATTTGACCTTCTTGTGAATATACACATGCCAGAGGCTTAGATATGACCATTTTCTTTACACTTCCTTCTAGGCTGGTGGAAGACAGACCAAGTAGGAATGTAATAGTCTCTGAGCAGCGTGCCTGGGCAGGCAGCTGTGCCGTTAGCATGCGTCTGTCAAACGTGTGGGCCTTCTTTGTGGTGGCAGTTTGCATCATTACAAGTTGCAAAGATAGTTAGGTATTGAGTGCTGTCTGTTTGATAAATGATTTGTTTTCCATTCCCCAATGAGATAATACCATGCTTTTTTATTATGTTTTTGCACAAAATCCACTGAGAACAATGCCCTTCCCTGGAAGCGCTCCTTAAGCACTTTGAATAGAGGAGCTCTCTTTCCACTAGCCCCTTGTCTCCCACCTGCTGCTGGTACTGAAACTTCACAGATCTCACCGAAGGAGATTTTAGACCTTAGTCACTGCTGCTCTTAGGTAGTGCTGCAACTGTGAAGCATGGTGTTGTCTTGGCAGCTCCTCGGAGGTGGCTCTGTGGTAATACGGGAAAGGGTCAGTCTGTTCTTTTCTCTTATCTTTTTCCTGTTACTTCTTGATTACCAGCTTTCATTGACACCAGGGAAGTGCGTGCATGCGTGTGTTTTGCTAGTGTAGGTGTATGGATGCATGTGGAGCCAGAGTTTGAGGGTGTGAGGAGTTCTTTCTCGGTATTTATCTACCATATTTTTTGTCAATGTCTCTCACTGAACCCTGATTCAGCTAACCTGACTGGCTTGCACGCCGCCCCCAGGGATCCTTCTTCTGTCTTTGTTTCTCTGGTGCAGGGTTTACAGGAGTGGACTGCTGTGCCTGCCTGGCTTTTATATGGTGCTTGAAGTTCTCTCTCAGGTCCTTGTGCTTATGTATCAAGCACTTGACTAACTGAGCTCACTCCCAGCTCTATAAAAGTTCTTTCAAGAGGCTGTTGACTTTGTCTAGTAGACACTCTTTTTCTTTTTCCTTCATTTTTTTTGGTTTGTGTTTTGTGGTAGCATCTCATGTAGTTCAGGCTGACCTCTGACTTGCTACATAGTTGATCCTGGCCTTGAATTCCTGATCTGTCTGCTTCCATTTCCCAAGTGCTGGGATTACAGGCATGGGCTACCACATCTGGCTTAACTAGTGGACATTCTTGCTTTGTGATCACAAAAACATTTGGTTATGTCTTTGTATTATAATGTCTGATTTCTTTTTGTGTTTCTATTAGTTTGAGATTCTTTTTTAAAAACACTTTTAGATTTATTTATTGTACGTGTGTGCGTGTGTGTGTGTGTGTGTGTGTGTGTGTGTGTGTGTGTGTGCCTGTGTGTCTGTGTGTCTGTGTGCCTGTTTGTCCAACATGTATAAGAGCCCATGGAGGTCAGAAGAGGATGCTGAATTCCCTGGAACTGGAGTTGCAGGCAGTTGTGAGCTGTCGTGGGAGTGTTGAGACCTGCACCTTGCTCTTCTGCAAGAGCAGTAAGTGCTCATAACCACCAGCCTTCTCGTCAGCCTCATGAGGTTATTAAAAAGTGTTAAACTATCTTTATTTATTTGTGTGTGTGTGTGTGTGTGTGTGTGTGTGTGTGTGTGTGTGTGTGTATTCCTGTGGGCACATAGAAGGCACAGTACATGTATGGAGGTCAGAGGACAACTTGTGGAAGTCTGTCTCTCCTTATACCACGTGGGCCCCGGGGTCAGACTCAGGTTATCAACTTGATTACAGGTGTCTTTCCCTGGGGGGCCATTTTCCTGGCCCCAGTCAGTATATGAGGTTCTTGAGGACCACAGACCATGGCTCATTATTACCTTAGTCTCCCTTAACTCTATCCCACCGTTTTTATTTATTTGTTTTGTGTGAATGTATGTGTGTAGGCGCTTGCATATCACAGAGTGTATGTAGAGGTCAGAGGGCAGCTTGAGGAAGGTGGTTCTCTCCTTCTGTTGTATATGTCCTGGGGATTGAGTGAGGTCTCCTCGGGCTTGGTGGCAGGTTCCTTTACTCACTGAGCCATCTTGACAAACAGGTGCTTTGCATTAAAAAACAAATAGATAAAAACAAAAATAACTTAAAAAATAAAACCCTGGCGGATCTCTGTGAGTTCGAGGCCAGCCTGGTCTACAGAGTGAGTTCCAGGAAAGGTGCAAAGCTACACAGAGAAACCCTGTCTCGAAAAACCAAAAAAAAAATCAAACCCTATTGCTGTTCTTTACCTCAGAGCTAGCCCTTCCTTGCCCTTTCAAGGTGAAAATTGCTTAGACACTTGACTTGTGAAATAATCAGTTATAAATAATTCCAATGAGTAGTTATTGTAACAGTCATAATTAGTGTAATGTGGTTGCTTATTACAGGACTGGGATTTGAGATAGGAAGCTTAGAATTACAGACTTTGCTTTCGTGTGGAGGAGTTATCTGTGCACTCTAAGTAATTGTACTGAATTATGTAAGCCATACCCTTCTAGACAAGTACAGCTGAGTTCTGTGCATTTTCAACTGGTGACTCATTGAGTTAGCTCCTGTTAAGATGTAACTGGGGAAGTGCAGTTGTTGTCCAGCTTCCCCCTTTCCAGTAGTGCTGCTTTTCCTTCGTACTGATGTCAGTTGGTGCGTGCGTGCATGCGTGCGTGCGTGTGTGCGTGCGTGCGTGCGTGCGTGCGTGTCTTCCTTAGAACTAATGACCCGATAAGTTGTTTGTTGCCTTTGAAAGGACATAATCTTAATCATTGTGCCATACAATTTTATGCTTCCTATGTGCTCCTTAATTTTAATTGTGAGAACAGTTAGGTAAAACAGTAGTCAAGGAACTTATAAGCATATTCAAAATGTCTTGGAAAATTTTTCCCCCTTTGGCATGAACATTTTTTATACAGAATCAAGGCTTTAGATTAGCATTAGAGGGCTTGCTGAGCATGTATGGGCCCCCAAGTTTGAGTGGAAGGGAAGGAAGAAGTTTAGTATGCAAATAATTGTTTGAAAACTCAAATTTATTTAATTATATTATATATTAATATATATATTAATAAATAAATAAAAGCTTAAAATTTTAAATTAATTAATTGAAATTAAAATGTGATCAATTAGCTGGATGGTGGTGGGGCACACATTTAATCTCATCACTCAGGAGGCAGAGGCAGGCTGATCTTTGAGTTCAAGGGCAGGCTGATTTACAGAGCAAGTTCCAGGACAGTCATGGCTACACAGAGAAACCTGTCTTGAAAAAACAACCAAAAAAACAAACAAAAAACAAACAACCTGATCACTTTTTTCTTGGTCTGTTAGGGCAACTCTTATATGCTAGTTAATTGCTTATAGAAGACTGGCTTTTTAGATTCAGTTTTTAAACTTTTAAAAAATTGTTGTAATACACACACACACAATTTAAATATTTTTCTCATCTCACTACCTTTATGTATACAATTCCATGCCATTAGTTAAATTCATAGTATTACTATTGTCTATGCCTAAATTTTTTTTTCATCAGGCAACATGGAAACTCTTGTCTCCAGTAAGGAATACTTCCTCATTCCTCATGATCCCTGGTGACTTCTTTGTCACTGTGAATTTGCCTTGGATAGGTACTTTGTGTAAGTGGAACCATGTGGTATTTGTCTTTTTGTGTTTAGCTTGTTAGTGTATTTTCAAGGTTCAACACATTACAGCATGTTTCAGAACCTTGTTCGTTTTCCCAGCTTAACAATATCTAACTATGTTAGATAATAAACATTTTGTTTATTAATTCATCTGTGGACACTTGGGTTCTTTCTACTTTCTGCCTATTATGAAACATGCCTCTCTGAACATTGGCATATGCCAGTATCTGTCTGAGTCCTTGTTTTCATTCATTAAAATTGGTATACCTAGGAGAGGAATTGCTGAATTATATGCTGATTCTGTGTTCACACAGTGGTAAGTCCGTTTTATATTCCTACCTGCAATGAACAGGGATTTGTTCTACAGAAATAATCCTGCCTACAAGGTCCTAATTATATGACCTTAAATGACTCTCAACCTGTCTTTTACTTATTACCTTACTTTTTTTTTTTTTTTTTTTTTGGTTTTTTGAGACAGGGTTTCTCTGTGTAGCTTTGCGCCTTTCCTGGGACTCACTTGGTAGCCCAGGCTGGCCTCGAACTCACAGAGATCCGCCTGGCTCTGCCTCCCGAGTGCTGGGATTAAAGGCGTGCGCCACCACCGCCCGGCTATTACCTTACTTTTAAAAACAGCTTTAGGGTGAGATGACTTTATTGGTAAAGCATTTGCCGTGCAAGCCTGACACCCTGTGTTCATCCCTGAAACCTACGTAAAGTTGGAAGGAGATAGTAAAATCAACAAAATTGACATGAGTGCCACGGCAGGCATGTGCCCCTACCCACAATGACAACAGCAGCAGCAACAGCAACAACAACAACAATAATAAATAAGATAAGAATAAGCATGGAGCTCTAATTACCTATCCATACTCTCTCTCAAGTCCTGGCTGGCATTTCACTTGATCTTAGCTACAAGGCTGGAATGTAATATGACTGGTATTACAATGGACTGGCACGAGACCTATATTTACAATACATTTGTCCCTTTCTTCTCCTTTATTTACTTTCACTGGTTTTTTTTAAATTTTTTAAAATGTTTGTTTATTTATTATGTATATAGTGTTCTGCCTGCATGTATCCCTGCAGGCCAGAATATGGCACCAGATCCCATTACAGGTGGTTGTGAGCCACCATGTGGTTGCTGGGAATTGAACTCAGGACCTCTGGAAGAACAGCTAGCAGTCTTAACCGCTGAGCCATCTCTCCAGCCCCTTTGCTGTTGTTTTTAAGGCAAGCTCTCATATAGTCCAGGCTATCCTTGAGCTTGATGTGTAGAAAAGGCTAGTCTTGAACTTCTGATCCTCCTGCTTCTACCTCTTAAGTGCAAGAGTTATAGGCATAAACCACCACATCTAGTCCCCCTCCCTTTATTTTGCTTTAAAGAGCAATTTAATTATACAGTGG